>NW_028318754.1:1420000-1650000 GCF_062004578.1 Staurois parvus
GGAGAGAGAGGGGGGGAGAGAGGGGGAGAGAGAGGGGGGGAGAGAGAGGGGGGAGGAGAGGGAGAGGGTGGAGGGGGGGAGAGAGGGGGGAGAGGAAGGGGGGAGAGGAAGGGGGAGAAAGAGGAAGGGGGAGAAAGAGGAAGGGGGAGAAGAGGAAGGGGGAGAAAGAGGAAGGGGGAGAAAGAGGAAGGGGGAGAAAGAGGAAGGGGGAGAGAGAGAGGAAGGGGGAGAGAGAGAGGAAGGGGAGAGAGAGAGGAAGGGGGGGAGAGAGAGGAAGGGGGGGAGAGAGAGGAAGGGGGGGAGAGAGAGAAGGGGGAGAGAGAGAGGAAGGGGGGAGAGAGAGAGGTTGAGAGGAGCGAGGAAAGATAGGGTCCGTGGCCGTGATACCCGACATGCAGCAATGGTGTCTCCTCTCTTGCTCCCCCTCTTCATGGTTAGCTCTACGTTCCACCTTTCAGCCGTTGCATGCACTGATCAGAATAGATGGCCGGCTGGCTGCAGAGAGGCCAGGTGAGTGGTGCGGGTTCATAAGCCGAGCCCACCTTCCCCTGTTCTAGAATTGCTGATCCCTCCCTCCCGCCTCCCACCCGAGCCCTGCCGAGCTCTCCCGACCTGCCAAACCCTAGTCCCTTGCCTCGCGGCAGATACGCCCGTGCCCAGCGTGCGGGATAAATGTCCTTGGCGGGCCGTAGTTTGAGGACCCCTGCTCTAAATCAAAGCTATGCTAGACCAGGGTGGATTTGATTTAAAGCACAATTTAAAATCACTACTGAAAAGGCTCAATTTAAATCATAATTTTTAAAGCGCAACTGTCATCTCTGTCCTGCAACAGCTCCTCCTCTGACCCGCTGTTGACTCACCGACAGTCCCATTCACTTTAACCACTTGCACTCCTGAGGATTTACCCCCCTTAATGACCAGGCCTCTTTTTGCTACTCGGCGCTGCACTAATTCAAATGATAATTGCGCGGTCATGCAATGCTGCACCCAAACATAATTTACGTCCTTTTTTTCACACAAATAGAGCTTTCTTTTGGTGGTATTTGATCACCTGGGCACTTTTTATTTTTGGCGCTATAAACTAAACTTTTTGAAGAAAAAAACATTTTTTCCTTAAAAAAAAAAACAATATTTTCTCATTTTGGTCATAAAAAATATCCAAAAAAAGAAAAACTAACATTTCATCATAAAATTTAAGCTGAAATGTATTCTGCTATATCCCAGTAAGTGTATATTTCTTGCTTTGTGTGAAAGCAAAAGTCCAGTGATGTACCAGTATGTTGCTGGTCCTTATTGGGTATATACGCTACGTTTTGTTTTTTTGTATGCAGCCTGTGGACTGCATGAAAAAAAAAAAAAAAAAAGGAGAAGAAATCTCTGCCAGAAAAAAAAGTGTGTGGTATGCCCATTAGAATATTCCTCCCTGCATCCACCCACTTCTAATGGTCGGCACACATTAGGTCACAATTTGCCACATGCGCCAGTTCCAAGATTGTACAAATGTCTAAATAGTGGCACGCTTGAATAAAAATTGTCCACGTATAAGTGGTACCACATATGGAAAAAGGATGACACCAAGTTCCAAACTATCTTGCCACTGCTTCCCATGTAGTCTGGGCATCCGGGGGGGCTCCCCGTGACTATCTTTTCCCTCGTAAATCCGAAACTTATAAGTATAGCCTGTTGTCCTCTCACAGGTCTTCTACATCTTGACCCCATATCTGGCACGCTTGCTGGGGAGAAATTGTTTGAATGCAAGGAGGCCAGAAAAATTAATCAGGGACTCATCAACGCAGATGTTTTGCTGGGAGGTATAGACATCTGCAAATTTTTGGTTAAGGTGATTTACGAGGGGCCGAATTTTGCGGAGCCGGTCAAATTCAGGGTCACCCCAAGGATGACAGAGTGTTTTGTCGTTGAATCGCATAAAACACATTATATTCTATGCCTGGCCATGGCAGCAGAGAACACGGGCATATGATGAATCGGGTCTGTGGACCTCTACAACCGCAATTCATTTCTTTTAGTAATGCCCATGTTCTGGGTTAGGCAAAAAAAAAAAAAAAAGAATGTAAATTCGGAAACTGTAATGAGTTTCCATGCGACTGGTCTGGCAAGCTTTGAATTTGGGTTAGCGGCAATGAATTGTTGTGCATATAAATTGCTTTGAACCACAATCAAGGGGAGTAGTTAAATTTGCTATTTCCACCTGAATTCCGGGTTGGGCAGTGAATGGGGGGGGGGTGGGGGGGGGGGGGGGGCGGGGAGTACGGGTGCTGCAGAATTTGTGGGCTGTCAAATCGGGATTTGCAAGCACATCCAAAAGGATACTAGGCGCTCTATGGGCCTGTGTGCGAATTCTTGGTGGCTGCGGGACAATACTTGTACTCGCCACCGGACTTATGGGACTCGCCACGTCACCAAGTCATACTGCAGTGCTGGTATTATTATTATAATAATAATAATAATACAGGATTTATATGGCGCCAACAGTTTGCTCAGCGCTTTACAGTGTAACGGGAGACAATACAGCAACAATACAGTTCAATACAAGAGGGTTAGGAGGGCCCTGATCTTGGGAACTTACAATCTAAGAGGTATGTGAAAGACCAAGATGTTCTAGACCGCTGGTAATTGCCAGTTCACCAAAAGGTAGCGCGGCACTAGTACTGGCACTCTACTGCATATGAGAGTCATCAAAATTTACCGACAAGTGCTAACAGAGATCAGGCCTGATTCTGTCAACACTGCAGTGTATCAAGTGACAGTGACCTATTGACGCTCCACTTGCTGGGGGAGAAGGGGGGGTAAGATTAGGGGCTAAACGCAGGTGTTGGCAGGTGCTGGGGCTGATCCCGCTAACGCTGTGTTTTTGTGGATGCTATACTATAGTGCTGATCTGATCAAAGATATTGATCCGTTCAGACACTATACTAGCAATGGAGGTTTATTGTGCATGACCGTGCTCCTGGCAATCAAGGGGTTAAATGTGATGACTGGTGTATTGACGGGCAATCTTACGCTATCTGGGAGGGGTGAGAAAACCATGGGAGTGAAAATCATGTGTGTGATTTTGTGCACCCATGCCGCCCTGTAGCAGTATTTCTGCTATAGAGCGGTCAGGAAGCGGTTTGTGTTACGTCGCTGCGTTACTTTAACTGACAAATGCGTGGTCATGCAGCACTGCACCCAAATTAAATTTACGACCTTTTTTTGCACAAATTGAGCTTTCTTTCGGTGGCATTTGATCACCTGTGCGTTTTTTATATTTTTTGCGCTATATAAAAAAAAAAAAAAAAAAAAAAAAAAAAAAGGCTGACAATTTTGAGAAAAAAAAAAACAATATTTTGGACTTTTTGCTATAAAACATGTCCAGTAAAAAAAATTAAAATCAAATTGTCAAAAATTGCGGCCAAAATGTATTCTGCGACGTCTTTGCTAAAAACAAATCCCAATAAGTGTACATTAACTAGTTTACACGAAAGTTATAGCATCTACAAATGGCAGGAAATACTGGGATTTTTTTTTTATACTAATAATGGCGGTGATCAGCGATTTATGACAGTGATCAGCGACTTATGGTAGGACTGCGGCGGACATTTTGACATGGGGGGGGGGCTGACTTGGGGTCGCCGACATCCCTAGTGACACCAATACAGTGATCAGATAAAGAAAAAAAAAACCACTGACACTGTACTAAATGGTACTGGGGAGGAAGGGATTAACGTTTTTTAGGCAAAGGGTTAACTGTGTGAGGGGAGTGTTTTACTAGTGGGCGGGGGGAGGGGTGTACTTCACAGGAACACACTGATCCTGAGAGCTAAACTCCGCTCTCAGGATCAGTGTGTTAGGAACTGACAGGGAGCAGAGCTGGATTGTAAACAATGCAGCTGTGCTCTGTGTCACTGTTTGCTGGCAAACACTGGGACCCGGCGGGTAATGACCGGCCGGGACCCAGTCATTGACACCTGGGTCCCGTGATCGGTGGGACGAGTAGGGCGGGCCTGTTTTGCAAAATGACGTTTTAAAATGTGATTTTGCGCAGAGGTGCCACCCTGTGGCCATTTTTACACAGTGACTGGACGGCAAACAGTTAATAAAGCGAATGGTGATGCGGCAGTGGCACAACAAGGTGAGGAACGTGGCGGCAGCAGGTGCGTGGATGCCCGCTAACAGGCACTGCCATGGCGGATCTAAAATGACAGTTGCTCTTTAAATGTAAGGAATCCGACTCATTCTACTAGTTTGTATCTTTAATATTTGCAAACAAAATGAAGGTTTCCTTTCTAGAATAAGCTGTCAAATTAGTAAAACAACGATATCAGAACAGATTTTAGGTTACTCACACATAGTTTGAGAACTACTCAAAATTCTTTTATTCATGTTTTTTCTCATTTTATTAAAATATATTTAAAAAAAAAAAAAAAATCTGTTTACATTTTTTTTTTTTTTTAAATCGATTTTTATCCACCCTGCGCTAAGCTAAACTGAATCCTGCAAATCTACAAACGAAAAGATTACCATTAGGTTTTTCCTCCATTTTCTTTTTTAATTCCCTTTATTATTATCTGTACAACTGCACTATTTTTCATTTTCTTTCATTACTCTATATTCAAGTCTTATCCCAAATGCAAAAAGCACCTTTAATGAACACCTGTCTAGAAGAGTGTCATTAGATTTTAACCTTTGTTATATCCCTGTTTGGTGTGACAGCATGAATTGCAGAGGTTTTTTAAAGTAGAACTTTAGTCAAAAAATTAAAGGCCCCTTTTGCACATGTAGCTACACTATATCGCCAAAAGTATTGGGACACCCCTCCAAATCATTGGATTCAGGTGTTCCAATAACCTCCATGGCCGCAGGTGTATACAATCAAGCACCCGGGCATGCAGACTGCTTCTACAAATATTTGTGAAAGAATGGGTCGCTCTTAGGAGTTAAGTGAATTCAATATTCCATGGTCAACTATTAGTGATATTATAACAAAGTGGAAGCAAATGGGAACAACAGCAACTCAGCCACAAAGTGGTAGACCACGTAAAATGACAGAGCAGGGTCAGCGCATGCTGAAGTGCACAGCTCACAGAAGTCGCCAACTGTCTCCAGAGTCGATAGCTAAAGACCTCCAAACTTCATGTGGCCTTCAGATTAGCATAATAGTGCTTAGAGCACTTCATGGAATGGGTTTCCATGGCCAAGTAGCTGCATCCAAGCCTTACATTACCAAGTGCAATGCAACATGTCGGATGCAATGGTGTAAAGCACGCCACCACTGGACTCTGGAGCAGTGGAGATGTGTTCTCTGGAGTGACAAATCAGGCTTCTCTGTCTAGCAATCCAATGGAAGTGTCTGGGTTTGGCAGTTGCCAGGAGAACAGAACTTGCCTGATTGTGCCAAGTGTAAAGTTTGATGGAGGGCGAATTATGGCGTGGGATTATTTTTCAGAGGTTGGGCTTGGCCCCTTCGTTCCAGTGAAGGGAACTCTTAAGACGTCAACATACCAAGACATTTTGGACGATTTCATGCTCCAAACTTTGTAGGGACAGTTTGGGAATGGACCCTTCCTATTCAAACATGACTGCACAACAGTGCACTAAAAGGTCCATAAAGACATGGATGAGCGAGTTTGGGGTGGAGGATCTTGACTGGCCTGCACAGAGTCCTGACCTCAACCCAATAGAACACCATTGGAATGAATGCGAGCCAGGCCTTCTCTTCAGACATCCGTGAGGTCACAAATGCTCTTCTGGAAGAATGGTAAAACATTCCCATGAACACACTCCAAAACCTTGCAGAAAGCCTTCCCAGAAGAGTTGAAGCTGTTAAAGCTGCAAAGGGTGGGCCAACTCAATGTTAAACCCTACGGACTAAGACTGGGATACCATTAAAGTGTAAAAGGCAGGCGTCCCAATACTTTTGGCAATATAGTGTATATAAAATATTAAGAGCCTATACGGTTTAAAATCTAGTAATAATTTGGTGATACTGCCTCCCCCCCTTCGCCTCTCTTGCTTTCTATCCTGGACTAAGCACACATGCACCTTCCTTCCACATACCATAATCCAGGGTACCCTGCCACCTCTCGCTAGGCTCTTGCCACACGCCAGTCTTTACATCCATGAGAAGCACTCCTCTGACCAATCTCTGACTCCTTACTCCTACAATCTGATAGACCTACACATGCTTTATCCTAGATGTACAGTCTCCTGATGAAGGAAGCCTACCAGACAAACTCATACTTTTTTTTCCCAAAATGGCAAGGAGAAACCTAAAGTGGTAGTAAAGTCTGTTTTATTATTTGTACCTGCAATTTGATACTGCAAAATGTCTCCTAAACAAGTACAGTTTAGAAGATATTTGCTTGCACATGAGCTCTGAATGATTGGCATGCCCGTGCCATGCCTTTCAAGCTGTGTGCTGTAAAAAGTGACTCCTGCATGCATGGGACTGATGTAATTGTGGCTCAGCCATTCAAGCAACTGGAGCCCACAAACCCAGAAGAAAGACCGGGTGAAGATGGAAGCCCTGTCAGCTGTTACAGCACTCCAATGAAGGGACTTGTTTTAAAGTGGAGCTCCACCCAAAAAGGGGAAGATCCGCTTTAAAGGACTGCTCCCTCGCCTTCCAATAAGGATTTGCACCTTTAAGGGGTGGGGGAGCGGGTACTCGAATTTGACAGGTACCCGGTCCCACTTCAGGTCCGATCGCCTAGGCGACCGGAAGGTGTCCTTCCTCCCTCCCTGTAGTCTTTTGGGACATGTGACAAGACCCAGAAGACTACAGGATCATTCATGAAGAGCAGCGCTACTCGCGCATGCACAATGGGTACCTGGCAGTGAAGCCGCACAGCCGGGTGCCCACACTGAAGATGCCAGCCTCCTGGAATACAGGATGGCCAGTGAAAAGTTCTGCAGGGGACACTGCAGGACCGAGGGACAGGTAAGTGGCTATTTTTTTTTAAAAGTCAGCAGCTACAGTTTTTGTAGCTTCTGACTTATGTTTTGACAGGATGAGTGGAACTCCGCTTTAAGGAAAGTTTCACATAATGTGCTAGTATGCGATGCATACTAGCACATTGTGACACTGCCTTGAAGGGGATTTTTTTTTTCTTTTAACTAGGTTTACGACAGCTTTAACACTATGGATGTCAAGTTAGACTGGGGCAAGATACTAACATATACCCGCAAAGCCTCTATATCCATCAGGGCAGAGGAGCGCAACTGTAAAATCTAAAAATTTCATTGTTGCCCCACAGTACTTCACAACATGGACAATTTGATCCCCAATACCTGCTGAATATGCCAGACAGACCCAGGTACCAACCCCCATATCTGGGGAGCGCACCCCTTACTCACACCCTTCTGGGATACATTTCTCCAAATTTTAGGTGATCAAATTCCCAGTTGCTGCCGGGTTCCCAGAAGCAAAATAAGTGTCTTAATTTGCCACCTCTTAACTGCAGCACATACCATCTCTCGTACCATCTCTAGTATCCTATCGGATGTGTTTGCAAATCCTGATTGGCAACCCACAAATTCTGCAGCACCCGTACTTCCCCCATTCAGTGCCCAACCCGGAATTCAGGTGGAAACAGAAAATTTAAATACTCCCCTTGATTTTTTGAGGCAGTTTTTCACAGAAGATCTGTATGCATGGATTGTGGATCAAAACAAAAAAAACAAAAAAAAAAAAAACAAAAAACAACATAGCATATACACCTAACAAGGACCAGCAATGTACTGGTGCACCACTGGTCTTTGAGTAGCTATACCAGGATGTGGTATAGTTTTTTTCAAGCTGGCGATTGGCTTTCATATAAAAGCAATCCTAGTGGCCAATTAGCTGTAGGATTGCTTTTAGAAGCAGCGGGAGAAGATGCCCCCGCTCCCTTCCACGGCCTTCTCGTGCCATCGAGAAAACCTGAGAATGCAGCCGGTGTTTCTGCCAGTCGACCATAGAGCGGATTGGAGACTGGTGCCAATCGTCTCTATAGTTTAAGAAATTAGAAGCTACGAGCATTTCATCACTATAGCTTTGCAGCACCATTTATAAATTGGGAAAGCATCTGATCACACCGATCTTGGGGAGATTAAATAATGTAAGGCAGAGGAGATATCTAGAGTCTGATAGACCCCAGATTTCTCAAAAAAGAATATATGACAATGTCCACTGAAGTTATAGGGGATATTTGCATTCCCTGTGAAAAAAAAAAAAAAAAAAACCCCCACACACCACCACACGGTTGCACCATGCATGTGAGGTATTGCCGCGAATGTCAGATCAAGGGCAGTAATTCTAGCACTAGACCTCTTTTGTAAATCTAAAATGGTAGCTTGCAAAGGCTTTTAATGTGTTGCCTATGGATATTAAAAAATGTATGCAGTTTGCAGGGGGGTAAGTTCCCTGAGGAGATGTTGTTGGCTAACATGTCTCTAATACCCAAACCACAGAAAGACCACTGTTTGCCACAAAACTATAGACCAGTCTCGGTCATGAATAACAATCTAAAGATATATAGCCGTATTTTGGCAGACCGGTTGGCCCCTATCATCTCCTCTTTGGTTTCTCCAGACCAGTCGGGTTTTATTCCCGACAGATTTATTACTGATAACATTCGTCTCACTCTAAATGTTATTCAAGACGCCAATTTACATTCCAAAGAGGTTCTGTTGATGAGTTTGGACATAAACAAGGCCTTTGACAGTGTTCTTTGGCCCTATTTGTTCTCCTTGCTACAGAAAAATGGGCTTCAGTGATGGGTTTTTGGCAGGCATACATGCTCTATACGACTCTCCTAAAACAAGAATAAGGTTTCCCGGCTGTAACCCAGACTTCTTTACACTGGGTAGAGGTACCCGCCAGGGCTGTCCTCTTTCACCCCTTTTATTTGCGCTGGTGTTGGAACCTTTGGCATTGGCGATCAAATCACATTTGGATATTTCTGGCTATTCATTATTAGTTTCACATTTTAAGCTGAGCATGTATGCTGATGATGTTATGCTTTTTATTACTAACCCGTTGACTTCTTTACCTAACTTGTGTGCTGTACTGAACGATTTTGCCAAAGTGTCAGGTCTCACCGTTAATTTTACCAAATCTGTGATTATGCCTATTAATGTTCCTGACTCCCTAAGTGCATCTCTCCGTAGTTCTTTCCCATTTTGCTGGGTCAAGGACAGGATATCCTATCTGGGGATTAATCTCACTCCCAGATTCTCGGATATATTTACAGCTAATTATCCACCATGTGTATAACGTCTCTCTACTCTACTGAAGATCTGGCATGGTTATCATATCTCCTTTCTAGGTAGAGTCACGGCGGTTAAAATGAATATTTTGCCCAAACTGCTTTATTTTTTTCAGAGCACTTCCAGTTCCGGTCTCAAAAACGTTTTTGGATCAATTTCAGCGGACTATTAACAATTTTATTTGGGGAAATAGGCATCCACGTTTTGCCTCATCCATTTTGTATCGCTCACAACGGACGGGAGGTCTCAGTCTTCCCAACTTTTGGCTATATTACCTCTCGGCTCGTTTTGCGCAATTGTCACAATGGGCAACTATTAACTCTCAAATCCCATGGATCAAGTTTGAGTCTCAGTCGATACGTCCTTTTTATTTACCGGGAATTTTATGGTCTAACATCTCCCCCCGATCGCTTATTTTTCATAACTCTATAGTGACCCATTCGCTGACACTTTGGTCCAAATACAAATCTAAATTGAGTTTAGTCTCTCCTATTCCCCCAGGTGTGTCATTTTTTGGTGATCCTACTTTTGTTGTAGCCTTTTCTTCCACTCACATGTTTCGTTGGTGGTATGATCGATATTTTATCAGATTATCTGATTTCCAAAGAGGAGGATCTTACATTACCTTTGATATGCTGCGCGTGTTATTTGATGTTCCTCTTCGTGAGTACCTTCGTTATAGACAGATTAGGCACTTTTTTAATGCGCACTTTGGCCTTACCCCATCCTCTCCGATTTCCTTTTTTGAACGTATCAGCCGTGACTCTCCCAGGGGTAGGGATCTTATTTCAGATCTTTATCACCAATTTTTGATCTGTCTTTTTCATGCTCCCCCTTTGTACAGACGAAAATGGGAGGAGGATTGTGGCATCACTCTTTCAGATGAGGATTGGGATTCCATGGTGGATAATATATGCAAGAGCTCTAGATCTCTTTCGGTTCGTGAGACGGCCCTTAAAGTTCTAACCAGATGGTATTATACCCCGTCAAGACTACATGTTTTGTTTCCACAAACGCCCCCTTTATGTTTTCGGGGCTGTGGCTGCACAGGTACTTTGGTTCATATATTTTGGGATTGCCCGAACATATCTTTGATATGGCGTAGAATTTCTGAAGTGGCTGCCTCATTGTCGGGTTCCGAGATACGATTGTCCATGCAGACCTGTTTATTGGGGGCCCATATCCCAGGGGTCTCTGATGCCATTCTGAGATTGATACATACATTATGTATTGCCACTTTATGGTCTATTGCCCTACATTGGAGGTCCAATGTTGTACCCTTGGACTCCGTTTTACACAGAATTGACGCTGTAATGCTTATGGAACGTGTTCAATATACCCTACTGGAGAAGATGCACTTATACGATAAAAAATGGGAGTCATGGAGAGACTGAAGACATTTATTGCATGCTTAATGACATCCCCAGTAAAAGTTGGCTGACATATACTGTTGACAGATGTATCACTCAACCTACTTTATCGTTTACGTATTTCATGCACTCGTAACTTCTTTTCTTTTATCTTCTTTGTTATGTTAATATCCTTCTATGTATTGTACTTTTCAAAAGTGCCTTGTTTTTGTTGACAATATCACTTTGAAAATGTGCTGCTGTTTTACTGTCTACTCTTGTACAATAAAATAGTTTGTAAACAAAAAAAAAATGTATGCAGTTTGTCGCCATTGCACAGGGTGGGCACAGTTTAAAAGCATGTCATGTTTGGTATCCATTTACTCGGCATAGCATAATCTTTTATATGTTACCAAATAATTGGCCAATATATTGGGTTTTTGTGCATAAAAAAAAAGTTTTTTTGTTTAAGATTTGCGTTTGAAAAATCACTGCACGAGTATTATGTGACATAAAATAATTGCAGTACCCACCATTCTATTCACTAGGGTGTCTGTTTTAAAAAAATATATATATGTTTGGGGGTTCAAAGTAATTTCCTAGCAAATAAATACTGATTTTTTTCTTCATGTGAAAATAAAAAAAAATATATAATAATAATAATAATAATAATAATAATATGTGAGAAAAGGCTTGGTCTTCAGGTGGTTAGAAGAGTGAGTGATGTGTGGCATAAACTTCTAATGCTGAGCATAAAATGCCCCCACCCCCAAAAATTACACCTTTTTTGAAAGTAGACACCCCAACTATTTGCTAAAAAAGACATGTTGAGTCAACAGAAGAATTTTTTACCATAAGCTCTTGGAAAATGACAAAAAAAATTTTTTTAATATACACAAAAATGGCACTAAATGATTTATTGCTCACACATGCCATGGGTATATGTGGAATTATTCCCCAAAATATGTTCCACTACACCAGAGTATGGGGGTACCACACGTGAGAGACTTTTTGGCAGTCTAGCCAAGTACAGGACCCCAAAATCCATTAAGCATCTTCAGGCTTTTAAAGGGCTTTATTTCTGCATTACACTTCCTTGCTACCTATCACAGTTTCGGAGGCTCTGAAATGCCAGGATAGCGCCTAAACAGCCCCCCCCCCCACCCAATGACCCCTTTTTGGAAAGTAGACACCCCAAGGAATTTGATGAGAAGCATGGTGAGTATTCTGCAGATCTTGTTTGTTGCCACAAGTTTTTAGAAAATGATGAACGAAAACAACCATTTGTTTCTTTTTTTCGATTTCAAAACCTTAGAGAAAAAAAAATGAAATCTGCAAAATGCTCACCATGCCTCTTTTTAAATTCCTTGGGGTGTCTACTTTTCAAAAGTAGATAATTTGGGGGGTGTGCTATCCTGACATTTCAGGGCCTGCGAAAAGGTGATAGGTAGTGAGGAAGTGAAATGAGGAAGTTAGGCACCTTCCGGATTTCAAAGTGGTCATTGGATTTCAGGCTTCTGTATGTGGCTAGGCTCCCAAAACGTCTCTCACATGTGTTATCCCCATACTTGCTAGAATTATTATTATTACATCAAGTTTATATAGCGCCAAAGGGTTTGCTCAGTCCTGTACAATATAGGGGGGACAATACATGGCACAGTACAACAATAACAAACATACGGGGTAAGAGGGCCCTACTCTTTCGAGCTTACAATCTAGGAGGGAGGGGGTAGTGGTACAGTAGGAAGTGGCTGAGGGGAATGAAGTGGTGGGAGGAATGAGGGAGAATGGCCATTAGGTGAGGGTGGGGTAGGCTTCCCTGAAGAGATGGGTTTTGAGGGAGCACCTGAATGTGAGGAGGGAAGGTGACAGTCTGATGGATTGGGGCAGCGAGTTCCAGAGGATGGGGGAGGACCTGGAGAAGTCTTGCAGTCGTGCATTCTGCTAGAAGTAGCAGAATGTATTTTGGGGTGTAATTCCACATATACCCATGGCTTGTGCGAGAAATAAATCATTTAAATGACAACTTTGTGTAAAAAAAAATAAATAAATATGTTTTTGTAATTTTCTAGAAACTTGTGGGAAAAAAAAAAAATAGATCTTCTATGGACTCAATATGCCTCTCAGCAGATAGCTTAGGGTGTCTACTTTCTAAAAAGGGGTCATTTGTGGGTGTTTGCACTGTCCTGGCATTTTAGCACCTCAAGATATGCGATAAGCAGTCAGAAAGTAAAAACTGTAAATTCCATTATCTATACCATAGTTTGTAGAGGATATAACTTTCACACAAAGCTATCAATATACACTTATTGGGATTTTCTTAACCAAAAACATGTAGCAGAATACATTTTGGCCTAAACTTATGATGAAATGTTTGTTTTTTTGGATAATTTTTATGACCAAAATGAGAAAATCGTTCCAAACTTGTTTATAGCGCCAAAAATAAAAAGCGCACAGGTGATCAAATACCACGAAAAGAAAGCTCTATTTGCGTGAAAAAAGGACATACATTTTATTTATGTACCGTATTGCATGACTGCGCAATTGTCCGTTAAACTAGTGCAGCGCTTTATAGCAAAAAAAAAAAAAAAGGGGTGTATCAGTATCAGTATAACAGCAATAGCATAATAGAGTCTAGAGTCAAGTGGTTAACATAAAACAATGTAAACATAAAATGAAAATAAATGCCCCCATTTGCATCATGTGTTCCCATCAGAGCCCCCCTCTACATCAGGTGTCCCCATAAGTGTAACCTCACCCTTCCCCCTTGCACAGCACAGCCATGCAAAGCAGTGTGCTTACAGTGAAACACACGGACACTGCACATAGTAAAACAGCACAGTTAACCCTTTGATTTCCCCTCATGTTAGCCCCTTCCTGCCCAGTGTTTTTTTTTTTTTTTTTTTTTTTTTTTAAGCACTGATCACTGTGTTGGTGTCACTGAGGATGTCAGTGACACCAAGGCAGTTCCCCCCAGTGTCATAATGCCTGCCGCAGTCCCGCTATAAAGTCGCTGAGCGCCATTACTATTAAAAATAAAAAATCCCACTATACACACCACCATTTGTAAACACTATAACTTACACATAAACCAATTAATTTAGATGTATTGGGATTTTTTTTTTTTTTTTAGCAAAGACATGTTTAATAGCAAAAAGTCAAAAATAGTTCTAAAAAAAAAACAAAAAAAAAACCACCATACAGGCGATCAAATGCCACCAAAACAAAGCGCAATTCGTAGGAAAAAAAAAAAAAAAAAAATTTTATTTGGGTGCAGTGTTGCATGACCACACAATTGTCATTTAAAGTAACAGCACCATAACGCAAAAAATGGCCTGGTCAGGAAGGGGGGGTAAATCCTCTAGAGGGCAAGTGGTTCAATGAATTTTAATGCACAAAACATTCTTTAAGTAGATTTTTTCCAAAAACATTTGCATTGAAAAACTGCTGCGCAGATACTGCATGACATAAAAAAAAAAAAATTGTACCCCCATTTTATTCTCTAGGGCAGGGGTCTGCAACCTTTAAGACATAAAGAGCCACTTGGACCCGTTTCCGAGAGGGAAAAAAAGACTGGGAGCCGCAAAACCATTGCAACATTTAAAACAAATCCGACACTGCATATATTGCAAAAAGCGCTCTGGTCATGAAGGGGGTTTAAGGGTCCAGTAAGCAAAGGGTTAATCAGGGCCACAGTGTATCGTCATAATCACAATCATAGCCTTAGGTCAGTGGTGAGCAACCTTTTTTTTTTCAACTGAGCCAAATCTCGCCAAAACCACGATTGAAATTTATTTTGAGAGCCACATTTTTAAAACTGAAAATACATCCCCCATATAGCAATTCATCCCCCATATAGTAATACATCCCCCATATAGTAATTCATCCCCCATATAGTAATTCATCCCCCATATAGTAATTCATCCCCCTATAGTAATTCATTCCCCATATTAAGTCCGCAAGTCCCCCCTGTGTCAATTCACTTACCTTTGCTCCGCGCGTTCCTCTCGCCGTGTTCCCACGCCGTTCCGGTGTAGCATGAAAATCTGTCTCCTATGAGGATCTGTCCCCCTCGACGTATCTGCGCATGTGCCAGTTTCAGGCATTAGCAGCCGATCGGCGATCTCCGGCACATGCGCAGATACGTCGAGGGGGACAGATCCTCATAGGAGACAGATTTTCATGCTACACCGGTCTTCAGGGCGGACTGTGAGAGGAGCCTAGCTCCGCGGGCCGGATTAAAAGGTCCGCCGGGTCGTAGTTTGCCCATTGCTGCCCTATTGCCTGTCACCTGGTGGGCAGTGTGCTCCGGAGCCGCAGCCAAGGTGAAAAAGAGCCGCATGCGGCTCTGGAGCCGTGGGTTGCCGACACCCGCTCTAGGGCATCAAAAAAAAAAAAAAAGGTCACGCTGATTTTTACATGCACGAGAGAAGTCAGAAAAGGCCTGGGGTAAAATGGTTAAAACACACAATTATCACATTGAAAAGCTTTGAAAAAAAGTATATAGAACGGTAAAGTTGTTTAGACAGCAGTAGTGCGTACATAAACATTTCAAGCTGATGTCAAAGTATTAAGCATATCTTTTCCCAATTCTTTTTTCCTTCTGGCATTTGAGTTCTGGCGTTTTTGTATTAGCCAGTAGAGAAAAAAATTCTTCTATGAAATCAATAGTTGCCATGTTTTGCCAGGAAAAACGCTCTTGATCGTCTGACAAAAACGTGCCCAAGAGCATGAATGGAGCAACAAAAAGTAGTTCCAAAATTTTGAGCTCCAAGTAACTTGAGAGTGGAAATGTGAACTCTTTATAATATTATTATTATACAGTATTTATAAAGCGCCAATAGTTCGCTCAGCGCTGTACATTACAGAGGGGAACAGAACATGTGACAGAACAATACCAATACAATGCAAAACATGAGGGGATCGAGGGCCCTGCTCTTTCGAGCTTACAATCTAGGAGGGAGGGGATGGTGGCACAGGAGGAGATAGCTATGGGGGATGGAGTGGTAGGAAGAGTGGAGGAGGTCGGCAAGTTAGCAGGGGGCAGGGTAGGCCCTGAAGAGATGGGTTTTCAGGGTGCGCCTAAAGGAGAGGAGAGTAGGTGATAATCTGATGGGTTGGGGCAGGGAGTTCCAGAGGATGGGTGACACCCTGGAGAAGTCCTGGAGGCGGGCATGGGAGGAGGAGACCAGGGAACTAGAGAGAAGGAGGTCTTGTGAGGAGCGGAGTGTGCGTGCTGGGCGGTACTTGGATATTAGGTCAGTGATGTAGTTCGGGGCAGTATGGTGGACAGCTTTGTACGTCAGCGTTAGGATTTTGAATTTGATCCGTTGCGCAATCGGAAGCCAGTGGAGGGATTGGCAGAGGGGGGTGGCGGAAACGGAGCGGTTGGAAAGGTGAATGAGTCTGGCAGCCGTATTCAGGATGGACTGAAGCGGGGATAGCCAGCGGCAAGGCAGGCCAGTGAGGAGGGAGTTGCAGTAGTCGAGTCGTGATATGATGAGGGAGTGGATGAGCTGTTTAGTGGTTTCTGGAGTTAGGAACGTGCGGATTTTGGCGATGTTGCGGAGGTGGAGTCTGCACGAGTTTGTTAAAGAGTGGACTTGGGGCTGGAAGGATAGGTTGGAGTCCAAAATGACACCAAGTATTCTGGCCTGCGGGGCGGGTTTGATGGTGGCGTTGTTGGACATGATGGAGAAGTCAATGGGGGGGGGGGTGTCCGGGCTGGAGGGAAGACAAGAAACTCGTTTTTGGAGAGGTTCAGTTTAAGGAAGTGGAGCGACATCCAGTCTGATATGTCGCTCAACAGGTGTGTGATTCGGGCGGAGACCGAGGGGGTGAGGTGGGGGGTTGAGAGATAGATTTGTGTGTCGTCGGCATAGAGGTGGTAGTTGAAGCCGTGAGAGTGTATGAGTTGGCCAAGGGAGGAGGTGTAGATGGAGAAGAGAAGGGGCCCGAGGACAGAGCCTTGAGGGACCCCAACAGAGAGGGGGAGTGAGAGGGAGGTGGTGGCATTATAGGTAACGCTGAAAGAGCGTTGTGACAGGTAGGATGAGAGCCAGGAGAGAGCAGAATCTCTGAGGCCGAGGGAGTGTAGTTTTTTGAGGAGGAGGGGGTGGTCGACTGTGTCAAAGGCCGCAGAGAGGTAAAGGAGTAGGAGCACTGAATAGTGGCCATTAGCTTTGGCGGTAAGCAGGTCGTTGGAGAGTTTGAGTAAGGCAGTTTCGGTGGAGTGTAGGGGACGGAAGCCGGACTGTAGGGGATCGAGGAGGTTGTTGTCGTTGAGGTGAGAGCATAGGCGGGCGTAGACTAGGCGCTCGAGGAGTTTAGATGTAAATGGGAGCAGGGAGATGGGTCTGAGGTTGTTCGGGTCATTTGGGTCCAGGGAGGGCTTTTTAAGTATGGGGGTGATGTGTGCATGTTTCAGAGGGGAAGGGAAAGTGCCGGAGGAGAGGGAGAGATTGAAGATGTGGTTGAGGGAGTGTAGGATGGAGGGGGAGGGAGGTTGTAGGAGTTGTGAGGGGATAGGGTCAAGGGGGCAGGTGGTGAGGCGGGCATCAGAGAGGATCTTGGAGACTTCTTCGATGGTAGTAAGGTCAAAGGTGCGGAGTGTTGGGGGGAGCTTCAGTATGAAGAATGTAGGGTGGGGTGGGAGAGGAGGTCAGAGCAGTGGTGGGGCCGTGGGAGAGGGGTGTAAAGGGGGTAGCTGAGTGAGGGGGAAGGGGGTTGGAGGGAGTTTGAGCAGCGACAAAGTCCCTGTGGGTTATGTCGAGGGGGAGGGGGGATGAGGGGGTAGCTGTGTGAGAGGGGACGGGTTGAGAAGGCGTGAGTTTCGGCAATGTCCTTGCGAATTGTGTCAATCTTGTTTTTGAAGTGATTGGCAATCTCAAGGGCAGTGAGTGAGGTGCTGGGTGGAGGTGGGGGTGGCGAGAGTAGAGAGTTGAAGGTGGAGAAGAGTCGGCGAGGATTGGAGGAGAGGGCCTTGATGAGGGTCAGGAAGTAGGCTTGTTTGGCAGTATGGAGGGAGGAGGTGTAGGTGTGGAAGGCAGATTTGTATCGGGTGAAGGCTTGTTGGGATTTGGTTTTGCGCCATAGTCGCTCCAGGGCACGACTGTCGTTTGAGGGTTTTGGTGTGATCAGTCTGCCAGGGCTGGAGCGGTCAGGGGGCGGATGTTGAGTGTGGTTAAAGGCGCTAGTGAGTCAAGGGCTGTTGACAGCGCATTGTTGTAGGCGGTCATAGCCAAGTCGGGGCAGGACAGGGGGAGTATATCACAACAATAAAGCAAGAGCAAGCCACCAAAAATGACACCAATTGTTAATGTCATAAGCACCTCTCCGACTCACTTGTACAAGTGTGGATACATAAACCCGGGGGACAGCATACTAAACAATATGATAGTGTGACAAGAACACGCCTATCTGAAAAAGGTTTCTAAAAGATCCACGCGGAGTAGTATGAATTCAAATGAATTTAACAATACTTTATTTGATCACATAGATCATGGGGAGGTTAAACATGAGCACGGTGTACATATGAAAAAAATAAAATCATGTTTAAAAACACTTAGCGTCTTCAGTTTAGGGTCATCTTAGCCAACAGAGCACCATATAAGGCAGAGTAGTGTAATGATGGAATAATTATCCTGGATTTCCGTAGGTTTCCTGCTTAATATTTGTGTGAACCGTATATTCAGTGGATGTGTTCCCAGTATATGTCAGGGACCTCCTGGAATGTACAAGCTGGAACACAAAAATACATGGTATGTATCTAGCAATATGGAAACCAAATCACATCCAAAATTCACCAGGCCTCCCTCCACAATAGTCAATGGATACTGCTGTTACCTTCTCAGAGGTGAGACTATCATACCCGCCTCTCAAATGTAGGGACTTCCTGGATAGCCACCCCAAATGGAACAAGGTCCACAGTACCAAATGATTCTGAGGATATACATAGAAAAAGATAATAAATGTGTAGATCATGGGCATCAGGTAACCCCGAAAACAAAACACACATAGAGATGTGGATATATTACCATCAATGAGGATCAAGAAGACTCCTGTCGACTTGAACTAAGATCAGGTCCTTGATGCTTTTCCAAAAATGCATATGGGGGTTAGGGACCAGGTATACACGATGCGTGGATTTCAAACACATATAGTGTGTATATAGCATATAGCAGGCCGTAGATACCTGAATTTAATATACCCAGTAAAGGGTTTCCAAAAATTGCTCAATTTGAGAAGGTTATTTGCGGTTTTATAAGGATGTGGCTATGTCACAGCAAAAAAATATATATATATATAGGTATATATATATATGTAGATTCTCCTCCTGAGAGGAGAATCTACATATTTTCTATGTATATCCTCAGAATCATTTGGTACTGTGGACCTTGTTCCATTTGGGGTGGCTATCCAGGAAGTCCCTACATTTGAGAGGCGGGTATGATAGTCTCACCTCTGAGAAGGTAACAGCAGTATCCATTGACTATTGTGGAGGGAGGCCTGGTGAATTTTGGATGTGATTTGGTTTCCATATTGCTAGATACATACCATGTATTTTTGTGTTCCAGCTTGTACATTCCAGGAGGTCCCTGACATATACTGGGAACACATCCACTGAATATACGGTTCACACAAATATTAAGCAGGAAACCTACGGAAATCCAGGATAATTATTCCATCATTACACTACTCTGCCTTATATGGTGCTCTGTTGGCTAAGATGACCCTAAACTGAAGACGCTAAGTGTTTTTAAACATGATTTTATTTTTTTCATATGTACACCGTGCTCATGTTTAACCTCCCCATGATCTATGTGATCAAATAAAGTATTTTTAAATTCATTTGAATTCATACTACTCCGCGTGGATCTTTTAGAAACCTTCTTTTTCAGATAGGCGTGTTCTTGTCACACTATCATATTGTTTAGCAGGACAGGGGGAGGATGCGGTCATGGAGTTGATCAGCTGCGGAGTGGAGGGAGGCAGGGTTAAGGTTGCGGAGGTTACGGCTGGTAGAAGTGTGACATTTGGAGGGGTAGGCGTTGGAGGATGCGGAGATAGAGAAGGTAATCAGGTTGTGGTCAGAGAGAGGGAAGATCTTTATAGGATATTGTTTTTTTTTTTCTCTCTGAGCGTTCTGGAGCTTCAAGCTACAAAACTCTTGTGTAAATCAGATCTAAGAGTTTTCTGCTTCTGCTCCATTAGGGAGATTTCTCCCACTTCCTGTCTCTTCAGACACACCAAAATGCAAGGGGAAATTGTTCCAAAGTAAGGGAAAAGTCAAGTTAGACTTACTAGTAATTTGTTTTCCAGTAGTCTTTCAGGACAGCACCTGAGAGATCAAAGCTCCATCCATTCTGCACAGGAAACACCAACGCTTTTAATCCTAAAAAGGTTTAGGTGCCTCAATTTTAGTAGAGTACCTCTGGCCAAGCTTAAAAAGAGTAACTCCACTTTTGCTGAGAAAAACAGCCTCCAGGCTGCCATATTGTATTGCATGTTACAAAAAACAGCCTTGCAGATTGAAAAGGAAAAGGTCACTTTTAAGAACAATTACAATACGACTTCATAATTGTATACACTACATTATTTTTTTAATTGCTAATTTGTTTACCATGAAACCAGGAGTTACTGTTTAAATACAACAAAGTGCTAAAAATTAGATAAGTGGTCAACCGGTGTGGTTCTGCGGGAAAACAAGTTACCAGTAAAGCTGGCTATACATGGGTCAAAATTCAGATGGTTCAGCATGAACCAGCCAAAATTTGATCCCTCTATGGCCATTCCTGTCCATGAGAGGTTGATCAATTGACTTCTCATGAACGATCCTGCTGGAAAATTTTAATTCGATTAGCACTTGCAGCCAATTGACTGCAGCACTGATCCAAGTGTATTCTGACAGCAGGGGAGTCCCAATGTCAGAATACAATGACACAGTGGGTAGGATTCCAGCATCAAGTGTGTGGATAGGGAGGAATCCACATATGACCAGTTTTAGTCTCGACTTTTCCACGACGACGGGTGAAGATGACCCTCTGGTGGTGGAGGAGGTCAGCCAATTTGGCTCAGGGGCTGTTATGGGTCTTACCCATCTCCACAGAGGTTGCAACAGACATGAGTCCCAGAGAGCACCAGAGACTGGGGAGCGCACCTAGAGGGGTCCTTGGCACAGGGTTCCTGGCTATCTGAACAGAGGGACAGATCCTCGAACTGGAAAGAACTCAAAGCGGTATCGCAGGCCCTTGTGGCCTGGGAGCAGCTACGGGGACAACATGTGCAGGTCCTCTTGGACAACTCCTCCGTCGTGGTGTATGTGAACAGACAGGGAGGGACTCGAAGCAAAACTCTGTGGACCCTGGCTTCGGAACTGCTCACCTGGGCCAATGCCAATGTAGCCTCCTTATCCGCTGTCCACCTGAAGGGGGATCTGAACCAAGTGGCAGACTTTCACAGCAGGAGGCAGCGGAGGGAATCAGAATGGGTGCTCACTTGGGAGATCTACCAAGCCATCGTAGGGGAGTGGGGGTCTCCATCCGTAAACCTTTTTGCGTTGAGCCAGAATACCACTTTTGTGGTGGATAAACACCGTCTTTTCACAAAACATATAAACAAGCTTTTTCTAACTTACAGTCCTCTAAAAGTAGGGGGGTAGCTATATTTCTCCATAATTCCTTCCAAATGGAAGTAACGCAGGTCTTTAAAGACCTGGAGAGTAGATTTATTATTGTTAAGGGTACCCTTTTATGTCGAGAAATTACCATATCTATTGTATATGCTCCCAACTCAGCTCGAGCTACTTTTTTTTTTTTTTGAAGTTTTAGATCAATTTTCCTCCTCTCATTTGTGTGTAGGTGGGGATTTCAACCTGGTAGCCAATCCACTGGTGGGTAGAAGTACTTTTTTCCCCCCCTTTTCTTCCACCTTTCCAAAGTCTCTTGCAAAACGTTTATACACCTTTCAACTGCCAGACTCTTGGCGGGCACATACCACTGGGGCCAAAGAATATACCTTTTGTTCCCACCCCCATGACTCCTATGCTAGATTGGATTATCTTGTACCCCAATTATTTTGGTTAACTCTATAGATGCCACGATCCACCTATGTCCCTGGTTGGACCATAACATTGTGTCTTTGTCCACTTCCTTTATAGACCTAGCCACTATCCCTTGCTCCTGGCGGTTAAATGATTCTTTACTCACAGACCTTGCCTCTCGTCGGGAAGTAGCTACTTCCATTCAAGACTACTTTCGGTTGAATAAAGCTCCTCCTGATACTTCTTCTGCCATGTTGTGGGTCGAACGCAAGGCGGTCCTTCGAGGCCGCCTGACATCTATGGCAGCCACCAAAAACGGAGAACATTGGCTACAGATACAGACACTAAGGAATTGGAAATTCACTATAGGAGTCATATTGGTAGCTCGTCCCTGTTGAACAGACAATTGGTTGCCCAGAAACACCTTGAGCTAAATACACTGTTGTCCCACAAAACTGAAAAAGGTGCTTCGATGGTCAAAAGCCAACTTTTTATTGCATGGTCATTCAGCCTCCACTATGTTTGCTCATAAGCTTGGTCAGTCGTTATGTCCGCCCCATGTGTATAAACTACGTAATGACAAGGGACATATTTCCTCATTACCCCATGAGGTTTTGGATTTTTACGCCACCCTATTGGCCCCCTCTTTTGGCGGTGGTGTCATGCTTTGACTCCATACCGCTTCCTTCATTGACTCCATCTCCGCTTTCTTCACCCGGGGGGGGGGGGTTGGGTGCCTGTATCAAAGACTCCTGCCGGCGATTCCAGATGTCCAAAGCGAACAGCTGTAGGGGCCGCAAATGCAAACCTGCCCACTGTACCGCCGGGATGAATGAGGTTAGCAGGTCCAACACCGACATGGACTCTCTTAGGGACATGGCCTGAATCCTTGGAAGCAGCCCGATTCCCCTGTCCAGCTTTAGGATTTTCTCCAGAGCTAGAAAGGTTTTCTGAAGAGTGGAATCCAGTTCATAGACCAGGTACACCATCCTTTGGCAAAAAATAATAATAAACAGAAAGCGCCAATCATCAAAATAATTCTATAAAAAGCTGCAAACTTCTAACCCAAAAATATTGGTGAAAAAATAAAAAACAACAAAATCAGAATGCGCTTATAACATATATCGTGCAAAACTGTGCAAAGATTATAAATATATATTGTAAAAAAGAGACCCCAGTGAATCTCTACATAAATTGTTCATATACAAAAGTCCAAAATCCCAAATTATTTCTTCTTAAATCAAATAAATCCACCGTGCTCAATCCACCACCAGATGAATGGAATAAACTCACCAGAGCTAGATGCTGATCAAATTATAAATCAGCACAAGCGTATTTGCTCTGGGAGCGATGAGGAAATCCAAGGAAGCACCCTCCTGTAATTGGAAATCCAGGCACCAGGAGCAATACTCCGCAACCACTCTACGATATGGCCAGGACTTTTTATACAGCGGTCATCCTCCAACCACATGATAGTATCACTCCAAAATAAAGAAAAGGCATGATGGTGCAGTACGTAAAAACTATGTATGTTTATTTAAAATTCATATTACTCACAAAGCAAGTGTCCACCTGACACTGGTATAACAAGCGATAGAGATGCACAAAAGCATGTAACGAACGAACGAACTCCGTTCACTGCGGACACCTCGCCGACAGTTGCCGGGAACGTCCTGACGTCATCCAATAGGCTCCGCCCTACGCGTTTCGTCACACTGACGTCCTCACGGAGCGGCAGTGAGGACTCCGTGAGGACGTCAGTGTGACGAAACGCGTAGGGCGGAGCCTATTGGATGACGTCAGGACGTTCCCGGCAACTGTCGGCGAGGTGTCCGCAGTGAATGGAGTTCGTTCGTTCGTTACATGCTTTTGTGCATCTCTATCGCTTGTTATACCAGTGTCAGGTGGACACTTGCTTTGTGAGTAATATGAATTTTAAATAAACATACATAGTTTTTACGTACTGCACCATCATGCCTTTTCTTTATTTTGGAGTGATACTATCATGTGGTTGGAGGATGACCGCTGTATAAAAAGTCCTGGCCATATCGTAGAGTGGTTGCGGAGTATTGCTCCTGGTGCCTGGATTTCCAATTACAGGAGGGTGCTTCCTTGGATTTCCTCATCGCTCCCAGAGCAAATACGCTTGTGCTGATTTATAATTTGATCAGCATCTAGCTCTGGTGAGTTTATTCCATTCATCTGGTGGTGGATTGAGCACGGTGGATTTATTTGATTTAAGAAGAAATAATTTGGGATTTTGGACTTTTGTATATGAACAATTTATGTAGAGATTCACTGGGGTCTCTTTTTTACACCATCCTTTGGGCCTGGACCAAATTCGACTTGGCTAAGTTTATTAGCCAGCCTAAACTCTCCAGGTGTCTCATCAACAAGGTTATGTCCTGTGACAACTGCAACTTGGAATGTGTAGGTGAGCGTCCCTTAGGTCTATTGAGGCCAGAAAACAATTGGGGGGGGGGGGGGGAAGAGAGAAGAGACCTGACCGAGAAAATGGAATCCATACGAAATCTCTTGTATTTTATGGTCTTGTTCAAGGGCCGAGGGTTCAGAACGAGCCTGTAATTCCCAGAGGACATTCTGACCACAAAGACGTGGGAATAGAAACCCCTGCAGATCTCTGTGGAGGGGACCCTGATAATGACCCTCTGCTCTTCCAACTCCTGCAGAGAAGAGAGCAGGACCGAGTCCTTCTCTGCACATCTTGGGAGCTCCGTCATTAACAACCTCTGTGGTGGCGGTCTCCGAAATTCCAGGCAGTAATCCCTTCTCACTATACCCAGGATAAAAAAAAGGGACTAGACCCACTGTGGGAGAAAGACTCACAATCTTCCTCCCACCGGAGAACACAATCATTGTGATTTTTGGGGCTGCTCAGGTGGACAGAAAAAAGCTCCTCCCCTGCCCCTTCCTTTCTGTACCTCTGGCCTGACGAAATTCCCATCCCCACGCCTGAAGCTACTTCTTAAGGGGAAAGGCTTTTTTTTCCTGTCTGTGGTGTGATCCAGTTTTAGTTAGGGTCGCTGACCTAACTATCATCCTTACTGACTCCGCTGAGGTGTCCGCAATATAGCCCACCCCCTGTAGTAAGGTCTGGGAGGCGGCTAATATCTTGTCCTTCGGGGACCCTGCCACGATATTGGCCTGTAGCTGTGTGAGCCAATATTCCATGTTCTGAGCTACCACTGTAGTGGCCATGGCAGGCATAGGTTAGAAAGTGTGGAATCCTAGGACTTCCTAAGAAGGGAATCCGTCCTTCTATCCATAGTGTCAGACAAGACCACTATGTCCTCAAAAGGCAAGATCCATTTTTCTGAGAAAAAGCTACCTACAGCTTGGGGCTTTTATTCCACACCAGACGAATCCTCGTCAAATGGGATTTAGCAGAGAAAGGCTCTCTCTCCAGATCCTGCCACTCCCTCTTCATGGTCTCTACTAGCACTTCGTGGACAGGGAAGACTATGCTTTTGTTCCCCCATACCCCAATACATCTGATCATGCAACATGAGGGGCTTCTTATCTTCCTTAATCTCCAAGGTAGCATAAATGGCTCCCAGTAAATCATTATTATTATTATTAGAATACACGATTTATATAGCGCCAACAGTTTGCTCATCGCTTTACAATATAACAGGAGACAATACAGCAACAATACAGTTCAATACAAGAGGGATTGGAGGGCCCTGCTCCTTGGTGCTTACAATCTAGGAGGGAGGGGCTAGTGGTACAAAAGGTAGTAACTGTGGGGGATGGACTAGTAGGAAGAGTAGAAGATTGCATTAATAGCTGAGGGTAGGATAGACTTCCCTGAAAAGATAGGTTTTCAGAGATCACCTAAAAGTGAGCAGAGTAGGAGATAGTCTGATAAATTGGGGTAGAGAGTGCAGAGGATGGGGGAAGCTCTGGAGAAGTCCTGGAGACGAGCAAGGGAGGAGGAGACAAGGGAGCTAGAGAGCAGGAGGTCGTGTGAGGAGCGGAGTACGGTTTGGGTGATATTTGAAGACAAGATTGGTGATGTAATTTGGGGCAGAGTTATAAATGGCTTTATATGTTAATGTTTTGAATGTTATCCATTGGGCAACGGAAAGCCAGTGGAGGGATTGGCAGAGAGGTGGCTGATACAGAACAGTCAGGTGGATGAGTCTGGCAGCAGCATTCATGATAGACTGAAGAGGGGATAGCCTGCAATGAGGAGGGAGTTACAATAGTCAAGGCGAGAGATAACAAGGGAGTGAATAAGTTGCTTAGTAGTTTTCGAGGTTAAGAACGGGCGTATCTTGGAGATGTTGCATAAGT
Organism: Staurois parvus; assembly: GCF_062004578.1. Taxonomy (NCBI): domain Eukaryota; kingdom Metazoa; phylum Chordata; class Amphibia; order Anura; family Ranidae; genus Staurois; species Staurois parvus. The sequence goes on from NW_028318754.1 coordinate 1,445,957, forward strand.
GAAGTCTACAAGATTTGGACAGCGATTGGATGAGGCTGAAAGGACAGATGGGAGTCTAGGATTACACCTAGCACCCTGGCATGAGGGGAGGAACTGATGGTTGTGTTATTGATCTTGATGGAGAAGTCAGGGGAGGGGGCACTGGTTGGAGGGAATACTAAGAGCTCAGTTTTGGAAAGATTGAGTTTGAAGTGGGGTGACATGCCATGCCAATATGTCGCTTAGTAAGTTAGTAATGCGAGAGGAGACTGAAGGGGTAAGGTGAGGGGTAGAAAGATAGATTTGTGTGTCATCAGCATAGAGATGGTACTTAAAGCCATGGGAGTTTATCAAGTGACCAAGGGAGGAGGAGGAGGAGAACCAGGAGAGAGCAGAGTCTCGGAGGCCAAAAGTATGGAGTTTTTTGGAGGAGGAGGGGATGGTCAACTGTATCAAAAGCCGCAGAGAGGTCAAGTAGTAAGAGTATGGTGTGGTGGCCATTGGTTATAGCAGTTGATCATTAGTGAGTTTTAGTAGGGCAGTTTCAGTGGAGTGTAGTGAGCGAAAGCCAGACTGTAAAGGGTCAAGAAGGTTGTTGTCACTGAGGTAGGAGCTCAGGAGATTGTAGACGAAGCGTTCTAAGAGTTTAGAGGTAAACGGGAGCAGGGAGATGGGTCTTAAGTTGTTCAGGTTGGTGGGATCCAGGGAGGGCTTTTTAAATATGGGAGTGATGTGTGCATGCTTTAGAGGGGAGGGGAAGGCACCGTTCGAGAAGGAGAGATTGAAGATGTGAGTGAGCATAGGACGGAAGAAGAGGGTGACCGTAGTAGTTGTGAGGGGGACAGGATCCAGGGGGCAGGTAATGAGATGGGCTTCTGAGAAAACCTTAGTGACCTCTTCAGTAGTAGAAAGGTCAAAAAAGGAGAGTGTTGAGGGAGGTTTAGTATAAGGTATGCTAAGTGGGATGGATGTCTGTGCAGTGGCAATGCCATTTTTGAAATGATTTGCAATCTCGTGAGCAGTGAGTGAGGTACTGGGTGGAGGTGGAGAAAGTAGAGTTAAAAGTAGAGAAGAGACGGCGAGGACTGGATGACAAGCTATTGATGAGAGTGACAAAGTAGGCTTGCTTGGCAGCATGGAGGGAGGAATTGTATGTTAAGAAAGCAGATTTATATAAGGCGAATGCTTGGTAAGACTTGGTTTTACGCCACAATCGCTCCAGCGCACGACTAGGTCGTTTAAGATTTCTGGTGTCATCAGTCTGCCAAGGTTGTAATGGTCAGGTCCTGATGCTTCGTGTCATAAGGAGGAGCAAGTGAGTCTAGTGTGGATGAAAGCAAACTGTTGTAGACAGCAGTGGCCAGGTCAGTGCAGGACAGGGGAGAGATTCTGTCAGAGGCGGTCAGTTGCAGAGTGGAAAGGAACAGGGTTCAAGTTGTGAAGGTTTCTGCGGGTAATGGTTTGCTGCTTGGAGGGATAAGTGTTTGAAGATGACACTGACTGTGATGAGATTGTGATCAGAGAGAGGAAAGGGGGTGTTTGTGAGGTTGTAGGGAGTGCAAAGATGGGAGAAAACAAGGTCTAATGTATTCCCATCAGAGTGACTGGAGGACTGTGTCCATTGTGCCAATGCAAAAGAGTAAGTTAGGCTGAAGAGTTGGGATGTAGCCGGGTTGATGTTAATGGGGATGTTAAAATCTCCAAGAATAATAGTGGGTATTTCAGAGGAGAGAAAGTAGGGTAGCCAGGCGGAGAAATCGAGAAAGCGGGACACTGGTCCAGGAGGCCGATAGATCACTGCAATCCTCAGAGAAATGGGAGAAAACAGCCAAATTCAGCGAGTCTCCAAGAAGTGAAGCATAGAGAGGGAGGGGTTAGGGAGGACTTGAAAGGTGCTCAGTGGGGATAGAAGCAAACCAACCCCCACCTCCTTTCCCTACCACTCGGTCTGGGTGACCAAAGGACTAGATTTTCCAGCTCACTGGACCACAATCAATGTACCAGCAGTCTGAGAGCGATTGATACTGGGTCAGGTTAATTACGCAATTAATCCTTCACACTGCCACCACCTCCTTTTTGTACAGAGAGGAAACTCTGCAATATTAGCAATAATACTATGATGGTTGGATAATCGTCTGTATACCACTGTCACCGCAGGCAGGTTATACAGAGGGTTAAACACACACACACACAGTAGCGCTCTTCAGCGGCAGGAATTCATAATTTGCATTAAAGAGCCTTAGAAACAGTTACACATACATATATATCCACACATATACATATATATACACACATATACATACATACATATACACACACACACACACACACACACACACACATATATATATACACACACACACACACACACACACACACACACACACACACACACATACACACACACACACACACATATATGTGTGTGTGTGTATACACACACAGAAAACAACAGCACAGCAAAGAGATAACAGAAAGAAGTACTTGCCAAAAAGCCTTGTGTTAAGCAGCTTCAGGTTTCATGAGCCAAAAGGGATTTATTTTCTCGCACTGTCAGTTTCGATGTTAAAGCAGGGAGATTCTTCAACTCTACCCCACAGCTCAACTCAGCTTAGCTTTTTCTAGGAGCTCCACAGTGTCTCCCTGGAGCAGTAAACCAATCGCCTCATTTGGGGAGGGAGTTTGAAGGTGGAGACCCAAGCTATGACCAAAAACTCTCATAGCTTATATTATGGTTCATAATTTACCCTGGATACATACAACATCCTATCCACGAGTAGATTACGCAGAATCTCCTGCTGAACGGTTAGACATGAATCACGAAATATCCGCTTGAATGGTTCAGGAGATATAATTTTCTGCTCTCCTATATATGTCAGGTAGGGGATGTAATATATCAGGAGAATGGCCTTAAATTGAGCCGTCTGAATATGGGCTCCATGTTTAGGTAATTATTATTATTATTACTACGAGTTTATATAGCGCCAAAGGGTTTGCTCAGCGCTGTACAATTATGAATATGGGCTCCATGTTTAGGTAATTATGTCCTATGTGAAGATCTAAACTTACATGAAAAAAATGAGTTTTTAAATGCAAGTCTATTTTTACGGCTCTCTGGAATGCCTTTGAGCTCAGTGAAGGACTTTGTTTATAGCTTTACAATATCCCAGATTGCATCTAGGCATTAGCTAGGCTGGGGGTTTTAGAGCTCTGGAGCTCTCCTGCTGTGCCTTGATTGCCTGTGACCTCTTTCATCACCCAGACCACATGACACTCAACTGAGAGGGACGGGGGAATAATTTGGAGGAGGAAGCCTGCCTTGGGAGTGAGAGAGGGTACAAAATGGAAGATTAACAAAACGGAGGACCACGTCCATCTCTGTGTGCACGATTGCTACAGAGGCCTCCATAGGAAAGTGCTGCGGGAGAAGAGGAATCTGCTGCTTGAAGCCACGTTTCTGTAATTGTTAGTAGGTTAAGGGAGCGGGAGACAAAAAGGTCATGAGAAGGGTGAGGAAAGTAACATGGGAGCGGGATGTACACGAGTGTACATGCCTTCCAGTCTTGGTGTTGGGTCAGCAGGAGAGTAAAGTATCAGCAGGAGGTGATGACAGCAGTAGCAGGGAGATGGTAGCAGTGAGGGTGAGATGTATACGTTTTGGGGTGGAGCAGAGGGATAAAGAAATTAGATTACAGGATAGTAATATGAAAAGGAGGAGTAGAGGTGGCATATTAAAAAGGTAGACGAAGTGGGACTCAGACTTGTAGGAGAGGTTTCCCAGGGTGTTTGCTTGCAGTCAATCCAGCATGCAATAGAGTTCTTTGTGGTTTCTTCCTGCTGCTTCAGTTATCCTGCTGTGTTCAACTGCAGCAAAAACCGCACTCGCGCAGAAAACTGCACTCCATCTGCGACTGTGCCCCCCTCCCCCCATGAGTTGATCTAAATTTATAGGGAGATGGTCAAATGAGCAACTGTTTTCCGCCCCAATTAGGAACTGATAAGGATCACATGAATTGGGGGGGGGGGGGGGGATGTTTCTCAAACACAGACCAGACACAGGCCAGAGTCAAAAAGTGCAACAAGAGGTGAGAATCAATCAACACAAACAGACCAAAAATATATACACCATTTGTTTGGAGATCTGCAGAAAGTCTATGTGTTGCTGAAGTTACAGTTTAGAGTGGAGATGAGAGCAGCAATTTACCCAGAGATAGCAGAAGTATATGCGTTGCTGAAGTTACAGTTTAGAGTGGAGATGAGAGCAGATGCTAGTCACCAACCTCCTCCAGGGACAACTTGTATCTAGAGGCGCCTCTGAACTTGCTAGAGGGACTGAGGAGTGCCATCTGTGTCTGAGGCGGAGATATATTGTCAAGACCTAATGGAATCAAAAAGTTAGCTATCAGTTCCCTAACTGACTTAACTAGGTCATCCTGAGAGGGGACCTCCTCCCTGATCAGGCCCTCAACACAAGACTCACACAGCACCTTCAAGGGTCACCTTACAAGAGGGGCACTTTTTTAACCCATGGTGCGGCATGGGCTTCTCCCTGGCTTTCACCTGCAAGAGAGCATACAGAACTAGGGCTTCCATTAACCACAGACAGGGACTGGCAGGGCAAGGGAGTCTTCTAGCTGAGATCCCTTCCCATCCCCTGCTCTAGTCCCTCCGACCACCAGGAGGGCTAAGGACACCCCCTGGAGCTAGAGGCAAAATAGATAGGAAAATAAGCTCCTCTGAGCAGCCTACCTGAGGCTGGCTGGTGCCGACATCACATGGTCCTGGCACCTCTGCTCCATACATGTTCCAAGGTGGTGGTCTGCACTGTGGTCCTGCGTTGCCTGAAGCACCAGACGAGGGTAGCACTATATCCTGCTGCCTCTGGAAGCTCTGGGCCACCTTCGGAATGAAGGATGGGTCCGGCCTTAACACCACCCTATCTGGAAAAATCTGTAGATAGGGGGCTCTGACTGAAAGGGCCTCTAGCTCACACACCCTCCTTGCTGTGGTAATCGCCACTAAAAAGGCTTAATAGTAAGGTCTCTTATCGGGCAGGACTCTAGGGGCCTTAATCAGTACTTCAAGCACCTTGGCTAAGTCCCACCTTGGAAAAGGCCCTGACTTCGGAGGTCTCTGCCTCGCCAGGGCCTTAAAAAAATCTCCCTACCAGTGCCTCCCTGGCTAAGGGCGTCTCTAAGAACACGCTGAGGGCCGAAACCTGGCCCTTGAGCGTGCTGATAGAAAGTCCCTTGTCCGCTCCTGCTTGCATGAACTCCAATACCGAAACCATGCTATGGGTCGCTACTGACACCCTATCGCACCAGGCTGTAAAGCATCCCCAAACCCTGCTATAAATGGCCTGAGTCTCCTCCTTTCTACTAGCCAGCAACGTTGCCACTAACCTGGTTGAAACCACTTCGCTAAAAAGGAGCTGCCGCTCAGAAACCAGGCCGTTAGCCTCAGTCTCTCCAACCTGGGGCATAGGACCGGCCCCTGTGTCAGTAGATCCCTCCTTGGCGGTAACTCCCAGGGCGGGTGTGTGGCTAAGCTTTTTAGGGTAGCAAACCACGCTCGCCATGGCCAGAAAGGGGCGATAAGGAAATTCAGGGCAGAGAGAACCTCGCTCATCCTTAACACCAGGGGGAGCAAGGGGACCGGGGGGAAAGCGTAGCACAGCAGGTAATCCCACCTCTGTCCTAACGCATCTACCGCTTCTGACCCGTCCCCGCGGTTCAGGGAGAAGAACCTCGGGACCCTGATGTTCTTCCCTGAGGCAAAGAGATCTATGTCCGGGGACCCCCATCTCCTTACGATCGCCTGAAAAACCTCCGTGTTCAGGGCCCACTCCGACTCTCTGAGCCGAGTCCTGCTCAGAAAATCTGCCTTCTGATTCAGTTCTCCCTTCAGGTGTACTGCAGACAGGGAAGCCAGGTTTCTTTCTGCCCAGGATAAAACCAGTGCCGCTAGGGATCCGAGAGCCCTGCTCCTTGTTCCCCCCTGCCTGTTTATGTAAGCTACTGTCGTAGCATTGTCCGTCAAAACCCGCATGTGCTGGCCCTTGATCCTGTCTTGGAACGAGCGGAGAGCCTCTCCTACTGCCCTCAACTCTCTCCAATTCGAGGATTCTTTCCTCTCTACTAAGGACCACTCCCCTTGAACCACTAAATCTCCCAGGTGGGCTCCCCACCCAAGAGCGCTGGCGTCCATCGTGACGTCATGGGGAAACACTACAACAGCCCCTGGGTCACGTTGGACGACCTCCTCCACCACCACAGAGACCTCTTCACACTGGGGGGAACAAAGACCTGGTCCTCCAAGGATTGAATCCTTTTGTCCCAAATCCTCAGAACCCACAGCTGGAGGGGACGCAGATGCAAGCCTGCCTACTGCACCGCTGGAATGGAAGACGTTAATAACCCCAGTACCGACATGGCCTGCCTCATTGTTACTGACCTGCTCCCCTGTAACAATCTGATCCCTACATCTAATTTGGCTACCTTTTCCGAAGTTAAGATGGTCCTCTGCCTTATGGAATCCAGAATGTACCTAAAGTAAACCGCTCTTTGGGAGGGAACAAGACAGGACTTTTCCAGGTTCAAAAGCCACCCCAGGTTTTCTAGATGACCCCTTACTACAGCAATGTTCTGCTGTAGCTGGAACTCTGAGTCTGCGAAGAGCAGCAGGTCGTCCAAGCAGGCAATAACTGTAATCCCTTTCATGCGGACGGGAATCAGTGCCTCTGTCAGAATTTTGGTAAACACCTTTGGCGAGGAAGATAGTCCAAACGGCAGAGCCCTGAACTGCCAATGCAGTATTCCCACTTCCCCCCGTACTGCCAAACTGAGAAAACGTTGTGAGGGTTCCACGATGGGCACGTGAAGGTATGCGTCCCTTAAATCTATGGAGGCCATGAATGCTCCTGGTGGGAGTAGGGCTTTGACTGTGAAAATGGAGTCCATACGGAACCTCCTGTATCGCACCGACCTGTTTAGGGGCTTCAGGTTCAGAATCAGCCTGAACGCCCCCGACTGCTTCTGAACCATGAATACGTGGGAATAAAAACCTTTCCCCTTTTCCCCCTCTGGGACCTTGGTAATGACTCTTTGGTCCTCCAGATCCCTCAGTGCGCCCATTAGGGCAGAGGCCCTTGCCGGGCCCCTTGGCCGGGCTGTCACAAAGAACCTTCCCGGCGGCGGCTCCGAAAACTCCAGCCAATAACCCCTTCTCACGATGTCTAGAATAAAGGGGCTAGCGACCGCTACTTCCCACTGTGGGAGAAAGGCCGCCAATCTTCCTCCCACAGGAGGAATCGAGTCACCGTGGCTTCTGGGGCTGCTCAGGAGGGCTAATAATCGCCCCTCCCCTGCCCCTACCTCTCTGCCCCCAAGACCTACTCTGTCCTTCTGGCCTGAGGTTCTGTCTCTTCGCTGGGCGAGCCTTTCACGTCCCTCCCTCCTGCAACTTCCTTTTTAGGGGGAAGGACTTTTTCCTGTCTGCCGTCCGGTCTAGAATATCCTCCAACCCCAGCCCGAACAGGAAATCTCCCGTAAAGGGGATGCCACACAACCTCACCTTTGAAGTGATATCACCCTGCCAAGTCTTCAACCATAGAGCTCTCCTAGCAGAGTTCGTCAGGGCTGCTGACCTGGCCCCCAGCCTTACTGATTCTGCGGACGCATCCGCGATATACCCCACACCCTGTAACAGGGTCTCAAAAGAAGCCAAAATTTTCTCTTTGGGGATCTGCTACAATATGGGCCTGCAACTGTGTCAACCAGTATTCTAGGTTCTTGGCCACGACAGTTGTCACCATAGCAGGCTTCAGGTTGGACAGGGTTGAATCCCAAGCCTTCTTAAGGAGAGATTCTGCTCTCCTGTCCAATAAATCTGGCAAGACCCCCATATCCTCAAATGCTAGGTCCGTCCTCCTCACTGTTTGAGAAAAGGCTGAGTCAAGCTTGGGGTTTTTATTCCACACACCCCCCGGATCCTCACTAAATGGAAATCACCTTTTCAAAGCTCTAGAAAAGAAGGGCTTCCTTTCCGGATCCTGCGCTCTTTTTTTGATGGTATCCACCAAAATATCGTGTACAGGAAACACCCTGTGCCTTTGTTCCTCCAACCCTTGATACATTTGATCATGCAAGGACAAGGTCTTGACCTCCTTGATGTCTAGGGTCTCATATATAGCCCCTAAGAGGTCGTCAACCTCCTCTAGGGACAGTTTGTACCGAGAGGGGCCCCTGTCCTCATCTGAGGGGCCTCCCCAGCAGACTCCTCTCCCGACTGGGAATCCCCCAAGGGTCCCTCATCCTCTCCTGCTGTGAGGAGCTCCCTGCTCCGACCTACTGAGGCCACCGGGGGGGGGGGGGCATGGTGTGGTTTGGGGAACGACTAACCTTTCCATAAGGTTTTTGAAAGAGTTGAAGGTACTGGTCAGCTCTTTCACTGACCTGACCAAGTCACCCTGCTCTGGCCTCTCCTCCTTTACTAGCCCTTCAATACACGGGCCGCAAAGAACCTTCCTCCGGGAATCCTTTAGCACTCCTTTGCAGGATGGGCATCTGCGCTTAGGCTCCTGGTGTTTGAGCTTTGCCTGGGCCTTGCCCTGAAAGTCACAAAGAGGGCAGAAAGGGAGCCTATCACCCACTGCCATCACCCCTCTGTCCCCCCCTCTCTTCCCAGCAGGGCCTGACCCCTCCAACAGAACCCCCTCCCTGCCCAAGAAGACTCTCACCACCAGAGGGTCCGGGAATACCCCAGAAGCTAGGGGCCACCAGGTAGGGGAGGACTCCTCTGAGTCGTCTTACCCGAGACTGGCTGGTGCTGGCATCCCCTAGTCCCGGTGCCTCCGACATCCTTCTCAGGAGGGTGGTCGCCTGTGCAAGCCTGTCCCCCAGGCTGTTCAGCACCGCACCGCCTTTTGAATCTCGCGCCGCCGCGGTGCTAGGGCCGCGACCAGAAGCAGAAGCCGCGGCCCTGGGAGAAGCCCCGCCCCTTCCACCGGAAACGCCGCCCCCCGACATCCGGCCCGGCAAGGCCCACTGCCCGCCAGCATGGGAAGGAGCGGGACTCCTCCCCGATCCTCACCACGGCCACCCCAACTCGCCGGAGGGGGGAGGGGGTCGAAGAGCAGGTACGTGCTGTCCCGTCCCCCAGGGTGCACGCTCTCTGCATGGCAGCAGGCCCTGGGAGGATTGTAGCCGGATGCTCCGGCCTTCACTCCCTGCTGCCCTGAGCCTCCCAGCCGGCTCTCCGGCCCTCGGCTCCCCTACCTGTCTACCTGACAGCACCTTGCGCCTCCTCACGTGTCTCCCCACCGGAGGAAACACCTGAACTGAGGTCGGAGGGGAGTGGAGAACTTTCATTTTGGGTGGAGGTGTTTCTTCAGGTGGGGAGGAGCCGAGGTCTTTCAAGGTGCTGTCCTGAAAGACGAAAATATATAATTTCCTTACAGTGTTGCATGACCACACAATTGTCAAAAAAGCACAGTGCTGAATAGCAAAAAAATGCCCTGGTCATGAAGGGGATAAAACCTTCCAGAGCTCAAGTGGTTAGGCTCTGTGTGCATGAGCCCTAATACAGGAGGTGTGCAGATCATCAGGTGATAATAGATGGGGAAAAAAAAGTTTTATTTTGTAAACTAATGCAGGCACCACATCTAATGATTGGCAAGATGCTATATACAGCACTTTTGTTTTGTTTTTTTGTTTTTTGTTTTTTTTAAGTGTAATAATGCTTTAAGGCCCCATTCAGATAGGTGCAGGGGGGGGGGGGGGGGAGAAAAAGCATTCAATAAATAGCACATCTAAAATGCAATGCACAGATGTGAACCGGCCCTAAAAATATATAGAAGACCTTTTAAAACTATCTAATGCTACCTGTACACTGCAACTATTTGAACTGAGAAATAGCTAGCCATCATTTCTTGAAAAAAAATAAACCTCAGATTTTCACTTCCACCACCGTGGTTACAGTGTGAATAATATTAAAGAAATAAATTTGCAAATGCGCAAACGCAATGGGAGTATGTAACGGACATGTAAAATTTATTGTACCGGACATGTAAGACTTGAGTGGAAATATGGAATCATAGCCATAACAGGTTGAGTAGATTAGATTATGTCAGGCCCTTTCATTACAAAGGTGTGTGCAGGAACAGTCTTGTAATGAAGGATGTACATTGAGCCCCTGGGCAGTAGGGAAATGAATAGAAGGTACAAACAAATGGTCTGGGATCAGATGTGTATGTATACACAATTACTCAATAGGCCTTACAGACTTAATCATCATTTAGCATCAATTAGCGTTAATTAGCCTAAAGCCAGGCCTCCTGGAGGTGACACCTTTGTGTTAATGAGATTATCACCTGCTGGGAAAACCTGTTTAGGAATTTGTTATAGGAGACAGGACGGCTAGGTTTGTGCATTCATCAAAGGGGTATGTTTAATCTCTTATGGGGTGGAGCCTGACCATGGAGGCGCGGGAGAGCGGAGATTAGATGCTCTCCGATAACCTTCCCCTCCTAACCTCCCTAATGTATCCGTAACCGCTGAGCTACCGAAGACTCTCCGAGAAAGGTGGGGGATCCTGGCGGTGGTGCGGTGGCTTGTCGGGGAGTAGGAAGCCGAGGCGACTATCCGCTGGAGGACTGCCGGAGGTGATCCCGGAGAGAGAGTGGGGTTGCCAGGCGACGAGGAGAGCGGAGTAACCACGTGGGCTGCCGCGGGGGACTGCTGGGAGAAGAGGAAGCCGGCTGGCGTCCTAAGAGACTGGGGGAAAAAAAAGTTGCCTGTGTCCTGCCACCAAGCAGACCCCAGGAGAGGCTGTACGACACAAGAAGAAAAGGAAAAAAGGGACCCGCTAGGAACCCCCACCAAGAACATGGCCGCAGGAGATCAAACAACCCAGAACGGTAAAACTTTGAAGCAGCTTCACTGAAGTGGGTGAGTGAGAACTGTTAATCTGCCTACATGATTACTATTTGGCTACTGCTATAGCCCATTTTGATAAGCCGCCTTGAGAAGTAAGGAGGGGGTTCCCAGAGAGGGTCTGAAGATTAGAGAAGAAAAAGAAGAGAAAGAAGTAATAGCTTAAATATAGACTAAAGAGCCTTATAAAACCTTTAAAAACCTTACAGGTGACATGAAAGGGGAAAATAGCAAAGGCAATATGCTCAAGAATTCCCAAATTCAAACTGCAACGATAAAAAAATATACATCGCAGGGGAAACTGACTCCTATAAGATCCCAGGAAATAAGTGAAAGGAGTGACCTGGAAACAAGCTTAGATAATAGCTCAAGATCCTCCCTGGGAGCAGCCAACAATAGTCAACAAATAATTGAAGGGATAGAGCTGGGAGAAACTGAAAAAGACTTGCAAATACCGAATAAAAAGGAAATGGCGGAGATGTTTAAAAACCTGGAAAAATCTATAAAGCAAAAGATGGGGATAATGCGGAAAGAAATGGGACAACTGCTAATTAGGGTGGAAGAAACTGAGGAGACAGTTAAATACCATACCCAAATTATCCCAAAAATAGAGAAATTGACAGTGGATACTCGGAAAGAACAAAAAAGACTGCTTTATATGATGGAGGACCAAGAAAATAGAGAAAGGAGAAATAACATTAGAATAAGAGGAGTCCCAGAGTTGCTACAGGGGGAAGATTTAAAGGAGACCACATGCAAAATTTTGAACTCCATAATGGATAGACCTGGTGCGGAGACGTATAAATTGGATGGAGCTTATAGGATAGGAAAATTCCAACAAGAAAAAGGCCCAGAAAAATCAAGAGATATAATTGTCCAATTTCATAACTATGGAGATAAGGATGAGATATGGAAGAAGATTAAGGGAAGATCGAATATTAAATATGGAGGAAAAAATATTCAAATTTTTGCAGATATAGCACCTGGGACATTGAGAAGAAAAAGGTCATTGAAACCACTGTTGGAACTGTTGAAAAGACATAATGTGCAGTATAGATGGGGTCGATCAGCATGTTTAATCGGCTGGAGAGATGGAGTCACTGCATTTTTGAGAACCCCTGAAGATATGAAAGAATTTTGTAATAAATTTGAACTGCAGAGAATAGAGATCCCGGAATGGGAAGAGGTGGAGGGAGAATCATATATGTTAGGAAAAGAGGAATGGCAGCTAATTAGGAGAGAAAACAGAGAGCAGATAAATAGAGGGACACCGGGGAGGAGGGGGGGAAGGTGAGCGCCACATGGACAGAGCCGAACTCCCAGGTAGGAATCAAAAGTGGGACCTTTTCCACAAATGATTCATAGGCAAACAAAAAGCCTAATGGGGGGGGGGGGGAAGAGGAGGGAGGAGTATCTGAGGGAGGAGGGGTAAGGGGAGGGAGAAGGGGGGGATTGAGGGGGATGGAGGGGGGGAGGTTGGAGGGGAGGTAGAGAATTAGGGAGAGACAGGGATTTTTAAAACTGACATCTTGTATGAAAGGAGAGGTTTTGGGATGAGGAAGAGGAAGGGAAAGGGAAAAAAAAGGATGAAGACAAATAAAATATGGAGGAAATACGCTTGGTAACCCATAATGTAAATGGATTAAATTGCCCAGGTAAAAGAAATAGACTATACAGGGAACTACAACATAGAGAGGCCTCAGTTGTCTTTTTGCAGGAAACACACCTACAGTTAAAAAAAAAATATTAAGCTAAGCTCTAGACAACACCCGACATGGTATTATGCAGATTCCCCAGTTAAGAGAGCTAAAGGGGTAGCTATAGGATTTGCAAAAAACATAAGGTTTGAACTAGAAGATAGAAAGACGGACCCGGAGGGGAGGTTTCTGTTCTTGAAAGGTAAACTACAGGACATAGAATGTACGCTTGTAAACATATATTGCCCTAATAGAAAGCCAGAGAAGTTTTTGAAAGAAGCTATGAGAAGATTGATGGACTTTGGAAAGGGATATCTAATAGTGGCGGGAGACTTTAACATATGTATGGATCCACAAATAGATACAACATCCAGAGTACAGAGAGGGGAAAATAGGTCCATGGGATTATTGAAAAGGGTGATGAAAGAGTGTCAATTGGTGGATAGCTGGAGAGTTGTTAACATGAGAGATAGAGATTACACCTTTTTCTCTAGTGTACATAGGACATACTCTAGATTGGATTATATTATGGTAGACCATCGACTTGTTGAGGATTTGGTTAAAGTTACAATAGAAGCAATAACTTTCTCGGACCATGCACCTGTAGTATCGGAATTAAGATGGGGAGGGAAGGTATCAGGAGGCTTATCATGGAGATTGAATGAGACACTCCTCATGGATCCAGATACTGACCAGAAGATCAGAGAGGAAATAGAGAGGTTCTTTGAGGAAAATGAAACAGGGGATGTATCACTAGCTACAGTGTGGGAGGCACATAAAGTATATATAAGAGGTATCCTTATTGCGACTGGGGCAAAGAAAAAAAGGGAAAGACGAGAGAAGATCAGTGGGCTATTGAAGGAAATAGCTGAGATGGAACACCTACATAAAAATAATATAAGGAAAGAAGTAGAGCAAAGAGTGATAAAAAAGAGGGAAGAACTAGAGAAAGTAATGGAGGAAGAAAAAATTAGAACTTTTAATAAGATCAGTGGAGAAAGATATAGATGGGGAGATAGATCAGGAAAATACTTGATGAGAGCTTTGAGGAGAAAGAAGAATAGGAACTACATAGATAAAATAAAAAACTCCAAGGGTGAGTTAGTAATAAATATTGAAAAAAGAAGAGAGATTATTTAAGGAAGGCAGGATTACCAAAATTAAATGCAGAATTATTAAACTCCTTAGAATCTGATATTACACAAGAAGAACTACAAATAGCATTAAAAAGCTTTAAGACGGGAAAAAGCCCAGGCCCAGACGGGTATACAGTGAGGTATTATAAAAAATATGCTGATTTACTGATACCTAAGTTAAAGAGATATATGGAGGCGTTGGGGGGAGAGATGGAGATAAGACAGGAATCCCTTCTGGCACAGGTGGTTTTGATACATAAGGAAGGTAAAGACATCACCAACTGTTCAAGCAATAGACCGATATCATTATTAAACGTAGATACGAAGTTGTATGCAAAAGTATTGGCGAATAGGTTAGGAGATCTGATGCCAGACTGGATACATGGAGACCAGCTGGGTTTTGTTAGAGGAAGAGAGGGTCGAGATAATGGGTTGAGGTCCCTGATGCTTATACAGAAAAGTAAATTGGAAAAAAAACAGTAGTGCTGCTCTGTCAACTGGAGTTTTATGATAGACACACTGGAGATCTTGGGATTGGGTAGTAGGATGAGAAAGTGGATTGGAAAGTTGTATGAAGGACCGTCCGCGATGGTAATGGTAAACGGAGAGAGATCAGAGACCTTTTCTATGTCAAATGGAACCAGACAGGGATGCCCACTTTCCCCACTGTTGTTTGTTCTATCATTAGAACCCCTGTTATCAACAATTAGGAAAAATATAGATATAAGGGGAATAAATATTGGAAAGACAGAACATAAGATAGCTGCTTTTGCGGATGATCTATTATTCTATGTTGGAAACCCGAGAATAACACTTCCTAACCTAATGAAAACACTGAAAGAATATGGGGAAATGTCAAATCTAAAAATCAACCCGAGCAAGACAGAGATATTAAATATAAATCTTCCAAAGAGTGAAAAAGAAAGTATACAGAGAGAGTTTCCCTTTATATGGAAAGAGAGAGAAATAAAGTACCTGGGAGTAAAACTTACTCCCTCACAGAAAAATCTCTATAAAGCCAATTATATCCCAATGTTAAACGAAATCAGAGAGGAATTGAGGAAAATGGGTAGTGGGAATCCTTCCTGGCTGGGTCGTATTAACCTGATAAAAATGGTAATTCTCCCGAAAGTACTGTATAAATTCCAGATGATTCCCATTAATCTCCCAGAGTTGTATTTTAAGACAATTAAGCGAATGGTAACTAAATACATATGGAAAAATAAAAAACCTAGGATATCATATGATGTGTTAAGCAGAAATAAAGAAAAAGGGGGGTTGGGACTACCGGATTTTAAAAGATACCATAGGGCAGCCATTCTAGCAAGAATTTTTGACTGGACACATAACTCAAAGAGTAAACAATGGGTCACGATTGAAAACACACTTAGTAGAAAGGATCTGGGTAGGAGTGTATGGGTGTCACCACAGTATAGAGAATTAGAGGAGAGCACGAGTATATACACGAGTATTGTAATAAGGGAGTGGGATAAAATGCACAAACAGAGGAAATGGGACTTCAATTCACTGCTGATGTCACTAAGAAATTCAGAGTTTTTCCCCCCAGGTAAAGAGGAAATTTCAGGTAGATGGATTATGAAGGAAGACACTCAGCTGAGAGATGTAATGAAGGGGGTACACTTAAGAACACTGGAGGATTTGAAAAGGGAAGAGGGAAGGATTTTCACTAGGATAGATATATGGAGATACAATCAATTGAAACAATTTGTGGAGAAATTGACGAAGCCCCTTAGAACTAGGAAAGAGTGGAATGAATTTGAGAAATACTTAGAAGACAGAGGTGATGGGAAACACAGCACTGCTAAAGCATATAAAGCTCTCACGGACTTAGATAGTAAGTTTAAATTAAAATATATAGAAAAATGGGAAAAGGATCTAGGAGTGGAGTGGGAAGAGCACACACAGAGGAAAATATTTAGAATGGTACACGAAAATATTAGCATACGTGAGGTAGAAATGAATTTTAAATGTTCTGGGGTAAAGTTGAAGCACCGAGGGAAGAGGACTGGATAAATAGAGTGGACCAGATTGCTAGACTGGAAAAACTTTATTATATACAGGAAGATAGGATGGTGACATATCATATGAAATGGGAGGAGTTCAAAGGGAAGGTAAAGGAAGGTACTGAGTAAGTAAGCATAAAGAAAAGGGAAAGAGAGGACAAGAAGAAAGGAAGGAAAAAGGGGAAGTGACAGGGAGAGTGAGAAAATATAGGAATTGGCCTTTCTTTCTTTCCTTTTCCTTTTCCAGGCCTCGGTTTCCAGAGGATATGAGATACAAGTAGATCAGATAGATGTCAGGGGTATGTTGAAGTGGGGTGGGAGGTGGGAGGGTTAAAAGGAAGGGAGTTATGGGGAGAAAATGATTTGAAACTAGTGTTTTATGAGATTTTGTAATGTTATATTTTACACTATGGAAATGTGTATTGTTTTACTTGAAAAATGAATAAATATTTAAATTAAAAAAAAAAAACTCTTATAAAAGATGAAATATTAGTTGGAGAGAGATGGAAATGCTTCCGTTGTGCAGGCCATTCTGTACGCTACATTTACATATAAGAATCATATTTGTGGCTTGGGGAGAAAGCCAGGAAAATGCATGGAATGGTTAGATGACGCGGGGGTGCGACAGTCGGATGGTGTTTGGTACTGTTGCGATCGGGCTGACGCGCTGGTGTCAGAAATCCAATCCTTGACTTGGTGTTCAGGTCCGTCTCGGCCCAATTGAACTTGGGCAGGTCCATACACAGTACCTCTTGTGGGCAGGTCAGGACCACCTCCCCCAGAGTCAATTGGCCGAAGACTAATGTCCCGCCCATGTCCAAATAGCAATAAATTGAACGCACGGACATTTGTACAGGGTGATCCATACAGAGCTGGTTCGATTGACCAATGGATTGCTAAGTTTCTGGCTTGCTCCAGCCGCAGGGTAAAGTGTTATTCTGTCTTTTTATTCCCTTTTATTTTATAGTAATTAGTCATTTGTGTGTCTTCTTATATCTTTTGTATTTTCTGTAACTTGTTATATTTTGTACATATTTTATGCACTGCCCACTTTGGGAAATTAAATCTTAAAATTAATTAGTGAACTTCTGTGTATTTAAGCACGTGCTCATATCTTCGGAGAGACTAGATCGGAAAGATTAGATTGGGTTATATTGTATTGTATTTTAAAACGCTCGGTTAAGCTCATTGCCAATCTGTATGCAACTGCACTGTGAGTGGGCAGATTGCAAAGGTAACAGATCTGCCAGACGTGTGTGTGTACGTACGTGTGTGTGTGGTCTCAACAGACCGTTCTGCGGATAAACTGTTGGGTGGTGGAAGGCTACCTTTGTGGTGCATCTGGTGTAGGGGTGTGTGGACAGTGGAAGGGTTATCAACACCGGGGTTCAAGCTAGGATAGCTGAAAGGACCTTTAGAAGGGTGTGTGATTACTAAGCTGGTCCTCAACTCTAATCAGGGCACCAGGTTGTATGTAAGATCCTATCTGCCAGTGTGTGGTCGACCAGCTGGATTGGAGTGGAGTCTCCATCCGGTGGTGGCCAGAGGTAGTGTGGGC
The DNA here is from genome assembly GCF_062004578.1 of Staurois parvus. Taxonomy (NCBI): domain Eukaryota; kingdom Metazoa; phylum Chordata; class Amphibia; order Anura; family Ranidae; genus Staurois; species Staurois parvus. The sequence continues at coordinate 1,463,282 of NW_028318754.1, forward strand.
TGTGAAAAGGCATCACGGCTGATCTTATATACGGTTTGAGATATTCAAGTGTAAATCCCTTTATTATCCCCTCTTTACCACCCTGTCGCGGCCGCACGCGTGCGTCACGGTTAGCTAGTCGCTGTGGGCGTGGCGTGTGGTGGACACGTGACAGGGTGATCGTTTAACGGATCCTTGACAGAGTAGATAAAAGAATAAATCAAAATAAGTGTGTATAGGCTGCTGCGAATAATGAGTATACGTCCTCAGAACTAGGGATGCACCGAAATTTCGGCCACCGAAACATATCAGACGAAAATAGCCCTATCAGTAAATGCCGATTGGAAAAATTTAGCCGATGCAGGGGACTGTGTGTACTGCAGAAGTGAGGGGGGGAGTGGAGGAGAAAGGCAGAGAAGAGCAGTATATACAGTGACTGGCTGTCACTATAGGTCAGTGCCGGTTTTTAAATGCAATTACCGTCTTTTTTTTTTTCTTCACTACAGCTCACAGAATAAGCGGTTTCTTTTAGCTGGGGGAAAGTGCCAAGTTTCCTTTTAGTTTCTTTCCCCGAGCTAAAAGAAACAGTTTCCTCCAGGGACAGTGACAGCTCATTGAGCTATAGTGAAGAAAAACAAAAAGCCAGCAATTGCATTTAAAAACCAGCAGTGACGTATAGACCCTGATTTACTATTGTGCCTAGGCACTTTTCTGTGAGCTAACATCTACCGTATTTTCTGGCGTATAAGACGACTTTTCAACCCCTGAAAATCTTCTGAAAAGTCGGGGGTCGTCTTATACGCCGGTGCGAGCCGGGCGGCACTTTTTCGAGGGGCGGCGCGGCGCCGCCCCCCCTCCTCCTCCAACGGACACCAAGTACAGGGGTGGGCAGAGGGGCTGCTGTACCTTACATGGCTCCGGTCCCACGATGATCCGGTCCAGGAAGCGCGGCTGCTCCTTCTTTCAGTTCGGCTGCTCGATGGTCACGCGGCCGCTCGGCTCCGCCTCCTCACCGGTGATTGGGCGCCAGCACTGGAAAGGCAGACAGACGACCAATCACCGGCGAGGAGGCGGAGCCGAGCGGCCGCACTGGAAGAAGGAGCAGCTGCTCCTCTCCCCCACTGACACCAACGATGGGGCACTATTCCTCCTCCACACTGACACCAACCATGAGGCACTGTTCCTCTCCCACTGACACCAACCATGAGGCACTGTTCCTCTCCCACTGACACCAACCATGAGGCACTGTTCCTCTCCCACTGACACCAACCATGAGGCACTGTTCCTCTCCCACTGACACCAACCATGAGGCACTGTTCCTCTCCCACTGACACCAACCATGAGGCACTGTTCCTCTCCCACTGACACCAACCATGAGGCACTGTTCCTCTCCCACTGACACCAACCATGAGGCACTGTTCCGCTCCCACTGACACCAACCATGAGGCACTGTTCCTCTCCCACTGACACCAACCATGAGGCACTGTTCCTCTCCCACTGACACCAACCATGAGGCACTGTCCCTCTCCCACTGACACCAATGATGGGCCGCTATTCCTCCCACTGACACCAATGATGGGCCGCTATTCCTCCCACTGACACCAATGATGGGCCGCTATTCCTCCCACTGACACCAATGATGGGCCGCTATTCCTCCCACTGACACCAATGATGGGGCGCTATTCCTCCCACTGACACCAATGATGGGGCACTATTCCTCCCACTGACACCAATGATGGGGCACTATTCCTCCCACTGACACCAATGATGGGACACTATTCCTCACACACTGACACCAATGATGGGACACTATTCCTCACACACTGACACCAATGATGGGACACTATTCCTCCCACTGACACCAATGATAGGACACTATTCCTCCCACTGACACCAATGATGGGACACTATTCCTCCCACTGACACCAATGATGGGGCACGATTCTTCCCACTGACACCAATGGTGGGGCACTATTCCTCCCACTAATGATGGGGCACTATTCCTCCCACTGACTAATGATGGGGCACTATTCCTCACACACTGACACTAATGATGGGGCACCATCATTGGTGTCAGTGGGAGGAATAGTGTCCCATCATTGGTATCAGTGGGAGGAATAGTGCCCCATCATTGGTGTCAGTGGATGAAATAGTGCCTCATCATTGGTGTCAGTGGGAGGAGTAGTGCCTCATCATTGGTGTCAGTGGGAGGAGTAGCGCCCCATCATTGGAATACCATACTGAAATAGCATACCATATTGAAATCAAATCTGATGTTTTTTCATTTTTATTTGGTGTGCGTTGGAAGAGGGGTAGTCTTATACGGCGAGTATAGCTCAAACCCTATATTTTAACAGGAAAAGTAGGGGGTCGTCTTATACGCCCAGTCGTCTTATACGCCGGAAAATACGGTACTTTTTAATAGCAACCGTCTACTTTTAGACTGCAAAGAAATTTATTAAAAGAGAAGCGTCAACAAGTAGGCTCCAAATCGAATTTACTAACGAGACACAGATCAGGAATCAGACTCAAAAAGCAGACTTGCTAAGAAGCACGTCTAACCATGAAAAATCACTGCAGAGACATGTTCACATTGAAATTTGCTTTGCCAAATATCAGGACTTCACTTTAAACAATATCTGACATTTCAAAAAAATTTTAAAATGTGTAAAAAATAGTTTTGTTTTTTTTTAAAGCAAGTTGTCACAGTGAAGAACTGGACACTTTTCCAGTGTCTATGGCTGGATATAACGGAGCATGTGCAGAACACATTTTAGACATCTTCTGTGGGCGCTTTCTTTTTAGACCCTGTTCAATAGTAAATCTCTGTGTGGAATCCACTGACAGCTGGCACTCGATCGCGTCTACTGTGTTTCACAAACAGCACTAGGCATATCTTTATGTATTCTAATTTGATTATTTGATTTCCTTAGTTCTATTGATTCTATTTTTGTTTCTTATCCTTTATATTTTTTTCTGTAATGATTTTACTTATTTTGAAGGTCTAGATAATATTTTGACAGCTGGTATGGTATGTATATTAGGGGGTAACTCCATGCCGAAATAAAAAAAAAAAAAAAAAAAAAAAAAAAAAAAAGTGTTGGGTTCCCCCAAAAATCCATACCAGACCCTTATCCGAGCATGCAGCCCGGCAGGTCAGGGACCGGGGGGGGGAAACGAGCGAGCGCCCCCCCCCTTTCTGAACCATACCAGGCCACATGCCCTCAACATGGGGGGTGCTTTGGGGCAGGGGGGCTCCCCCCCAAAGCACCTTGTCCCCATGTTGTTAGGGACAAGGGCCTCTTCCCCACAACCCTGGCCGGTGGTTGTGGGGGTCTGCGGGTGGGGGGCTTATAAGAATCTGGAAGCCCCCTTTAACAAGGGGGCCCCCAGATCCCGCCCCCCCCCCTACGTGAATGAGTATGCGGTACATGGTCCCGCTACTAATTCACAAAAAAACAAAGGGTAGTGTAAAAAAAAAAAAAACCACAGGACAGGGTCCTTGACAAGTCCTTTAATAAAACAATGTCCCCCGAAGTAGATCCAACGTCAATCACAGTGTCAGGCACCCGCGAGCCAAAAAAGAAAAGAAAATTTTTAAAAAAAACGTTCCGCTCCCGACGGAGGCTCACCAGCCTTATGCAGTGAGCCAGGGTGATGTGTGGGGTGGGATCTGGGGGCCCTAAAGGGGGCTTCCAGATTCTCATAAGCCCCCCACAACCACCGACCAGGGTTGTGGGGAAGAGGCCCTTGTTCCCATCAACATGGGGACAAGGTGCTTGGGGGGAGGAGCCCCCCTGCCCCAAAGCACCCCCCCCATGTTGAGGGCATGTGGCCTGGTATTGATCAGGGGGGGGGGTGCTCACTCGTCCCCCCCTTTCTTGACCTGCCGGGCTGCATGCTGGTATAAGGGTCTGGTATGGATTTTGGGGGGAACCCCATGCGTTTTTTTTTTTAATTTCGGCATGGAGTTACCCCTTAATATCCATACCAGACCCGAAGGGCATGGTATGGATGGGAGGGAGGACCCCACGCTGTTTTTTTTTTTTTTTTTTATGGTGCTGCTTTGTAATTCTGGCTTTTTTGGTCTTCACTATAGCTCAGAAATTCAGCTGTCACTTCCCCCGGCTCAAAGAGAAAGTTTTGGTTGAGTTTATTACCTTAAAGGTAACAAGGTTGACTTTTAGGTAATGAAAATGAAGAAATTGTTCTGTAACTTCAGGGAAAGTGACAGCTAAGCTTGTGAACTATAGTGAAGGACAAAAAAAGCACGCCATTAGCATTGAAAAATCAGCACCGACATACACTTCGTATTGTGAACCAAATTATTCGAACATTTGTAAACCGACCAATTAATTTGAATAGTTTCGCATTTGTACACCAAATATGACGTTCCCCGAGGCGTTGGTAAACTGAGGTACAGCTGTATTAGTATTGCAATCCTTTGTATTGGGACACATAGATCCAACATACATCAGAATTGGCAACATAGCACAACATTTGTGTCACATTCAAGATATCTGGCTAGTTACACTGACCTTGCCCAGGGACTTAGGGTTGATTCACAGCACAGAAATACAGGGTGGATTAGCATCGCAGCTCTGTGGATTAGTGGTTAGCACTGCTGCCTCACAGCTTTAGGGTTGTCGGTTTGAATCCCAACCACGGCAAGAAAGTAGCGTGAACTCCCTGTGTGGCTGTCTTCAAATAGATATTCGGCAACATCTTTGCTTTCTGTCTAAATGATCCCTAGAATGTGAATTAGAATGATGCCTTGTCTGTTGAAACACCTTCAAAGCTGCACCTAATGTGAATGTCTCACAATGGGATGAGATAAGGGCCTGGACTACTAATAGATTTCATAATGCTGGTTTACAATCCACCCCCTTTTGTGAAGGATTTGTCAAGCAAAGAGCTGAGAGAGAAGAGTGAGCGAGAGATACATACTGAAGAGTGATAAAGAGACATACAGAAGAGTGCAAGAGAGAGAAAAGGCTTGGGTGCGGAATCCACACATCAAAATTGTTACAAATACCGGCGTGGATTTTTCCCCCAAATGCATAGCAGACCCTTATCCGAGCAGGCAGGTACCTTCAAAAGATTTATTTTCCTTTGTTGATTTACCTGGTTCGTTCACACTATATGCAATTGAAAATTGCGCTTTAAGTTGCCAATTTTACCGTGTTTTCTAGAGATTTTCAAACTAGTTGTCATTTTAATTGTGTTTAGCATTGCGATTTCTTTTGGAGTCTAGATGTGAAATTGCTACTAAATGGCCCAAAAGTTCGACAAGAACTACCTTTGAAATCGTGCTGCAACAAATGGCATACGTTAATACACTCACATTCACATCCATTAGATCCGATATCATGTACGATGTCAATTCACAAATCGCACATGAAATTGCACACCCTGGATGCGACTTGTCATGCGATTGGCATGGCCAGCAACTTTCCATTTGCATGGCAAATTGAACACAATGTTACTTGGGGCTAACACCACAGTCACATCTAATCCGATGTGGCAATTGCCCAACTTACAGTGAAGTTGCACATCCAGTTGGATGTAAACAGAGCCTACAGTGGACAATAGGATGCAACTTGGTCTACGATTTTCAAGTCGCCTATCATGCCAATTGCATGCCAAATCGCAAACAATGTTACTGGGGGCCACCCGGTCACATTAAAGCAGATTTCTAAGTGGTATTATTTACACTACAGTCACATCATGTGACTTACAGTGAAGTCACATGATTTCAAAGTCTGGGGACATGCTGATTTAAAGTGCGATTTGCAAGACATTGACAGATCTCTCTGCAAAACGCATGAAAAGTAGTGCATTCATTACTTTAGAAATTGTTGCGGCTCCAACCAAGTTGGAACCACACCAATATGAACGCTCTAATAGCGGTCACATTGAGTGCGATTTGGCATGTGATTTGCATGACATGCGACTTGCAAATCGTATGCCAAGTCGCACCCTACTGTCTGCTATTAGAGCGGTCACATTTAGCGGTGCATTTCCGACACTGATTTCTAAAGTAGTACATTTACTACTTTTGTGGCGATTTGCATAGATATCTGTGTCAGATATTTTGCAAATCGCAAGGAAATCGGCATCTTCACTGTACGTCGCACAATTTCTAAATCAGCTTTGATGTGACCGCGGTGTAAGGCCTTTTTATGTTTGATTTCCTGAGTGTTTTTCCGATTTATGGGAAATGCCACATACTAGCAAAAGTGAATTGACATTTTCAGTATTGCATGCGAGATGTGGTCATGTGACTGCCTTAACTCATGCGATAATCTGGAGTGAATTGTGCCCATAGGGCCAAGAAATATTGCCAATAGGGTTTCCTTTCACATCCCTGTTCAATGTTCTGTTGTATGCTGCACAGGTACACTTCACTGTGGCTTTATTTCTGACTCTGATTTGTGGGGCCTGTATACCAAGGGTTAATGCAGGTGGGAAGAGAATAATCAGGTGCAAACACTTTCTCTGACCAAATGAATGACAGTGATGGGTGTGGCCTACCTTATATAAAGAGATGCAGTAGTGATTTTTGCCTTGTACAGGCCACATTATTTCTGCAAGTCCTTGTCTGTGGTGGTTTAGGGGAGAAAGATATTGTGGTGAATTGCCCCAGGCCACACTCACGCTGTGTTTTGATGTGGGCTGTAAATGTTTTGCATGTTCTTCCTTCTAAGGTGTGTTTGTGTATTATTGTACAATGATTGTGTGTTTATTATCTTTGCATTGTAATCCTAACACATGTCCATTGCTCTTCTCTTCCAAGTTTGCTTTATTTAGACTGAAATGCAGTTTTCAGACAAACATGATGAGAAATGTATGTGTGGGGGATTTGGGGAGGTGTTATTTTGGCACGTATGTATTTTTATATTGATATTTTGATCTGCAGCTTGTTTTGTGGATAGATAAGCCTACTACATGATTTATATTAACTGTTTTCTGCTATAACCTGTGAAAGCACAGTTCATTAGAAGTATAATCTTTTAGATTGTAAGCTCTTATGAGCAGGACCATTCTATTTTAGCAACATTAATCCTGTCTTTTTTTTTTTTTAACCAAGATATTGAATGTAGCTACTTGTTGCTGTCCAAATAAATGTGGAATGTGTATTTGATCAATAAACATTTGGACTATTTATTTTTTGGGGGGGATTATTTCATGTTCTAGTCGAATGTAGCACAGTGGCTAAATGGTTAGCATTTCTGCCTGGCAGTACTAGGGTTGTTGGTTCAAATCCCAGCCACGGCACCTCCTGCCTGGAGTTTGCATGTTCTCCCTGTGCCTGTATGGTTTTCCTCCCACACTCTAAAGACATGCTGGTAGGTTAATTGGATCCTGTCAAAATTGGGCCTAGTATATTTATGAATGTAAGTTAGGGACCTTAGATTGTACGCCCCTTGAGGGTTAGGGACTGATGTGAATTAACAATATATATGTAAAGTGCTGTGTAGATTGACAGCGCTATATAAGTACCATAAATAAGTGTACTAGCACCCCTAACACTTATTTTTGCTAGCTATATAATATGCCCAAATCTACCTTGTTTAGAGCGCACATATGCAAGTATGTCCAAACTAACCAACCAAAAGCCCCCTATTGCACCAAGACCATGTTATGTACCAATGAATAGGTCGTGTTCAATGTCCAGCTAGCTATTCTTTTTCAATAATCCTAACAGTAATAAATTGGGCCCCCCAATTTATGTTGACTTTGGGCCTTTACCGGCAAATATATATTCACCAATGTCATATACACAGAGCTGCAAGCATACATTCACCAATGTCATATACACAGTATAGCTGCAGGCATACATTCACCAATGCCAAATCCACAATACAACTGCAAACATATATTTGCGAATGTCATATACACAATGGAGCCGCATGTAAAATTGCTATGGTGTACAAATCAACGCCAAGATGGCTGTTGGAGGAGGCGCTAGAGCAGCTGTCATACTAGAAATGCGCCATGACGTTTGGGGAAAGTTGTTGGCACCCACCCACGAGTGGTAGTGGGGAGTGTTAGTGGATGGGAGTGTAGTTAGGAGAGTTTAGTGGTAATTTGCAAGTCTATTCTTTAGTTTTGTGAATTGTTCTTTTGTGAAATTCCAGACCACATCTGGACATGGCGAGATCGCTGTTCTCCACCGAGGGGCTGATCCTCATTTGCCGGGGAAACATTACTAATGTTGTATTTTCAGTTGAAAACATGTCCAATTCCTAGATCAATTGAAGTACATAGCAGATGTTCAAGGTTCTTCAGGTGGCACAGACACAAGCATACACCCAGGGCCAGTGTTCGATATCACGGGGCCCCGTACAGCCTACCTGGCAACCCCCCACCGCCAGAGAAAATATCCAAATTATATTTATGGTAAAAATGCACTAAAAACATTAATGGACATAATCCCAACCATATTCCTGTGAAATCTAAATGCTAAAACTGTACTGAGTTCCTAAATAAAGCTGTGCGTGTAATTGAGGTCTTGGGGCTCAGTCACATGGGTGCTGTGGCCTGTAGAGTGGGGAATCAGTGGTTTGTTTTTGTGGCTATCGCCGTTTGCAGGCAACCTGTTACACTATGGAAATGCTGCAGGTTATAATTTGACAAGCATATGGGTGCAGGTGTACAGCCCTGAACACAGTGAGCATTCAGGGCCACTTCCCCACACATGCACACCTGTCAGATGACAACCTGTGTTCATACAGCTGCTGTGTCCCCATAGTGTAACAGGTGTCTCCAGCCACATGAACAACCCCCTCATTCATGCTGTACAGGCCAGAGGACCTGTGTGAATGGGGCATTTGTTACTCTTTTTTTTTTCCTCAGCTCATTAATTTCAATGGGCTGCCTAACGTGTGGGAACATGCAAAAATACTGCAGGCATATTATTTTTAAAGTGTGTTGCACCTAACCGCACAGTAGTGTGGTGCCATGCGTTTTGGTGGCTGTGAATGCCTGTGTGTTTACTAGACATGTGAAGGTGCAATTAGATTTTCATCATGGTACCTACGCAAATCTGCAGAGGGCATTGCATTTCTTTGCTGTGCTGGAAAACAACATGCTCTTGCATGCGTTTCTGCACCACAAATGGTGTGAACAAGTCCTAAGGGCCAGTTCACACTATAGAAACAGTCTAGATGTGTTCCAGATGTTTTTGCATGCACTATTTTGATGCATGTTTAGCATGTTCCAGTGCATTTTGATGTGTTCCACTGCATTTTTTATGCATTCCAGTTAATTTTTTTCCCCTCTCTTTTTCTTAAATTTAATTAGGGACATGTGCGTTCCAGGGCATTTTACCGCGTTCCAGTACAGTTCTATGCATAAACAATGCCGCCTGTTTGTCTTTTTTGGCAGCACCTGCAACACACTGGAACTTCAAGTGCTGATGTGAACTATGACATTGACAACCATATAACCTTTCTGTGCGTTTTGGATGCCAAAAAAAGCAACTGAAACACATGTAGTGTGAACTGGCCCTAAAGGTTATTATAGGTCAGGGAACGGGACTGACCAGGAATTGTGAATTCAATCAGACTAGTGGTGAGATACAATCAGGAATCATATAATAATGTGAGATCTGAGCTGGAGGTGATAGGAAATGAGACACATTAACAAGAGGAGGGAGGAGGAGGAATTCCAGTCCGCTATTATGTTTTACATGAAAAGTCTTGCGGCTGCAACAATGTATCTATTTGTATCTGAATGGATACAAATGGATACATTGTTGCAACCGCAAGACTTTTCATGTAAAATATAATAGTGGAGCTCTCTGCAGGGACAGAAGTAAAAATGCCGGCCATAGACGGGACGAAAATCGGCTGTTTTTTTACCATTGCTGGTAACGTCAACCTATTGAATGATCGATTTTTTGTTTTTTGTTTTAAAAAAAACGGCTGGTTTTTGATCCGTCTATGGCCTACATAAGAACAGAAACTCAGACATATACTAGGCCCAATTAACCTAACAGCATGTCTTTAGAGTGTTGGCAGAAACACACCCGTGCAGAGAAAGCATGCAAACAGAGATGCAAACAGGTGCAGCCATGACTGGGATTAGAACCCATGACCCACGTGCTGTAAGTTCTGAGTTCTAACCACTAAGCCACTGAGGGAGACAGAGTTTGAGCTGCAATGCAGAATAGTTATATCATTTAAAAATAACGATAAAGCGAGCGCTGGTCAAATTATATAGACTACTAAAATGGTATTACACAAGATAAATATAGGTATAGATATGAAGGTAGCAGCTAGCACTCAGGGTATTGGCAACAGTCCCAGAATAGAAATATGTTACAGTAATAGTGTAGCGCTATAAATGCATGTTATCAATCAAACGCATGTAAAATAAAAACTGGTAAATGGTGCTCAAAAAAGTTTATATAATCATTCCTGAATAATGGATTGTCCTTCCTGTGAGAGTACCAACTCAGAGAGTGCCCATCAATGGCACGTGTGGTACTTATTTGCACGTTTTTGATTTTACATGCGTTTATGATTGATAACATGCATTTATAGCGCTGCACCGTTACCTTAACATAGAATAGTTACATGATTAAAGAGAATGAAGATACATAATTATATTGGGAAATTAGAACTAGACATTCCCAATTATTTGAGATATAAGTGTGAAAATGTTTGACATTTGAAAATAGAATGTACGACATTCATTAGGAAATGCATTAGTTGTCTGATCATTTTGGAGAAACAGCAACCCAAAAAAAAAAAATTAATAGGTGTACTTTAAATTATAAGTATTCTCATATGCAAACACAAAAACGCCAACAAAGCCTGCGGTTGTGCGCCACCTAAGGAACATATTTGCACCTAAGAATGTGCCAGAAGCGATTCCACATTTACTAACAGGAAAGAGTCTACGAAGTAGACGCTTTTCAATGAGTTTGCTAGACACCTTTCAGAAGACTGACAGGTCTAGATTGTTTGAATTGAGTCTGCCTGAATGTTCAGCATCTGCTGGTAGACTCAATTCTTAGTAAATCAGGGCCATAGTGACAGCCAATAAGGGAACCTCTCTGTATATACACTGCTCCTCTCCTGCCCCGCTCTTTGCACACACTACCCCCCCCCCCTCCAAAAATGGCCTGTCACTCATATGCTATAACATACTGCAGGGGTGTAAAACTATAGGCCCTCCAGCTGTTGGGAAACTACAAGTCCCATCATGCCCCTGCCTTTGGGAATCATACTTGTAACTCTCAATGCCTCATGGGACTTGTAGTTTCGCAACAGCTGGAGGGCCACTAGTTTGACACCTGTGACATAGGGGACTACTAGGAGCTCTCTTTCAGTGGTATTTCATCATCTGTGCGGTTTTTATTTTTTGCACTATAAACAAACTCCGACAACTTCGAAAAAAATAAATATTTTTGACTTTTTGCTATTAAACATGTCCAGAAAAAAAAAAATGTCCTCAAATTTAGGCCAAAACGTATTTGCTACAGGTCTTTGCTTAAAAAAAAAAAATCCCAATATGTGTAAATTACGTGAGTTTGTGAAAGTTACAGCGTTTAAAAATGGCGGTATATATACTGGGCTTTTTTTTTTCTTTTTTTAACGTTTACTAGTAATGGCAGCGATCAGAGACTTATAGCGGAACTGCAGCAGGCATTCTGACACTCAAGGGAACTGACTTGGTGTCACTGACATCCCCAGTGACACCAATACAGTGATTAGTGCCATGCAAAGCAGTGTGCAGGAGCTGACTGTTTACTAACAGTTCTCCCCAACATCAGAGATCCTCAGCAATCACCAGGCGCCGGTGAATAGTCACCGGGCTGGGACCCAGTGATTGGCAGCTGCAAATGGCAACACGGGTAGGGGGTGCGCACGCGCCCCCCCCCCCACCCAGAAATGCAAAATCATGTATATATACACACACACACACACACACACGATTTTGCGCACAGCTGCTGCCCTGTAGCAGTATTTCTGGTATGGGGCGGAGCTGAAGCAGTTAAAAGTAACGCAGTCCGTATCGCAAAAAATGGCCTGGTCAGGAAGGGAGGGGTAAATCCTATGGAGGGCAAGTGGTTAATTATATAGGGTTTTTGGTGGTTTATTATGCGTTTAGCAGAGTGCAGTGCTTTGTTACTCTAGGGATATTAGTCTAGAAAGTTGATGAAAGTCTTCTACAAAGAAAAAAAAATTTAATGTGAAAGTAAAGACCTCCAGCATTTTCTAATGCAGCCTCTCAACAAGGGTGCCTTGGCAAAATGTCTAAAAGCTGGCCAAAACTTGTATACAAGCCAGCGGGTGGAACAAGCCTGCCTTTTAGTTACACAAAGCCACAGGTTTTTTGTTTTGTTTTTTTATTGTGCACCATTATGACCTCCTGACAACCAATGACATAATCAGCTGATAAGGAAGATGTCAGCTGCCTACACACCATCCTAGTTTGACCCTCCCCTGCCCCTCAGTGCTGGAGTCACAGCTCAGTGATGGAGAAAGACTGAGGGAAAAGAGAAATCATAGATACTAGTCAGTACCAGTGAGCGAAGGTGTATTTGTTTTGGAATAATAAATCACCTCTGATGTTGGGTGTCCTAGATGTGGATGTTGCTGCATTATATATAAAACTATTAGAATAGTTTTTCAGAATGGGGTGCCCTTTTAAAATTATGGACAGTCCTGAGGCACCCTATTTTATATTGTCCGTGATTTTAAAGGGTGCCTTGACTGAAAAAAGGTTGAGAAACACTGCTCTAATGTATCAGAATGCCAATCAGATAAGGAAGGCTTGCTGGGAAAACTGACAGTGAACAAGAGGCGTACACACAGCCAGAAGAGAAACTTCCAGTGGGAAGGGCGTGGTAGTAAATTCCAAACACCGAATTAGGTAAAACATTCTTGTGTTGAGAACAATGTTGGGAGGGAGGGGCTGGAGGCCCAGAAAGTTTACACAAATCCAACATTCAAACTTGTGCTCCAACGATTCGGGACCTGTTACATAGCTGCAGAACAGTATGGATATATTTTCCTGTAACAAGAGGATATTCGGAAAGCTAGGCGGATACCGTGGAAGGAGTTCTGGCAAAGCTGTTCATTTTACATTTCCTCATTCTCAATTACTAAGAGACGCCCTAGCACGTGACCGAAACGAACCCCACGCTTAGAAAAGGTACGACGCGAGCAAGTTCAACCATTATTTGCCAAACAGCACGAAGAAGAATGCAATGCTATAACGACGATAAACACATCCCGAACATAACTATACAGTGTCATTTTAGTTTGCAATGTACTCACCTGTCTCTCACTTCGCCTATCTAACGTAGCTTTAGAAACTAAGGAGGAAAATAAAGCCCAGCCAAACTTTATCCAGCTCGGGGAGTTGGTGAAGGAAACAGGATGAGACTGGCAGTTCCTGTCTATAGACTCCTCCCACTTTGATGACCGTCTGCTGCTCCTACTCGCCGGGAAAGTGAGGGATCTTATCTGGCATTCCAGAGAAGCCAGCTTGTGGGTGAGTCACACCTCTACAAGGTGGTGACAGGAAGTTCCAGCTATGGCTTTCTATGTTTCTCTAATGGCCAGGCTTGACTACACATGATATTGAAGGCGCATGCCTGTTCAGCTCAAGCAAGAACACAAAAATAAATGAAAGCAGCTTCATCCCTTTCCACATTCTTTCACCTGGCCCTCACCCCCCCCCCCTGCATAATGCAGAAAGAAAGATTAGGTTCACACCTATGCGTTTTGCAGAAATGCACAGTATTCCATTTAACACCCCAGTCACAGCGGGTGCGACATGGCATGCGATTTGCATGCCATGCGACTTGCAAATCGTATGCCAAGTCGCACCCTATTGTACGTAATTAGAGCCGTCAAATCGGTATGGTTCCAACTTGGTTGGAGCCGCACCGATTTCTAAAGTAGTATGTGTACTACTTTTGGTGCGATTTTGCATAGACCTCTGTGTCAGATGCAGGGGCGGACTGACCATTTGGAAACTCGGGCAGTGCCCGGGGTCAGTAGGGGGCCCCGTGAGATGCCCCTGGTACCTTTTTCATAGGCTTTTTTGAGTGGGCAAGGACACAGGCCCCATGATCCCCTATTGCCCAGGGGCCCCATGAGTTGTCAGTCCGCCCCTGGTCAGATCTCTTGCAAATCGCACCTGAAATCGGCATCTCACCTGAATTTGAAATCGTGTGACTTCACTGTAAGTCGCATGATTTCAAAGTCGGGCTTGATGTGACCAGAGGGTTAAACCCCAGTCATATCGATCTGACTTTGAAATCGCACGACTTCCAGTAAAGTCGCACAATTTCAAAGTCAAACATCATGACTTGAGGTGCGACTTGCAAGACACAGATGTCTGTGCAAGTCGCACTTGAAGTAGTGCATGCACTACTTTACACCCCGATCACATCAAGCCCGACTTTGAAATCATGCGACTTACACCTTGGTCACACTTTGAAATTGTGCGACTTACAGTGAAGGATGACATGCGATTTTCAAGACATCTGACACAGATGTCTATGCAAATTTCACCACAAGTAGTGTATGCACTACTTTAGAAATCAGTGTAGCCGCACCGATGTGACCACTGTAATTGCAGACAATAGGGTGCGACTTGCCGTGCAATTTGCAAGTCATATGGCATGCAATTCCCATGCCAAGAAGACCCCGGTGTGACCGAAGTCTTACAGTGAAGTCGCACGATTTCAAAGTCGGGAGACATGCTGATTTCATTTACAATTTGCAAGACATCTGACAAAGATGTCTATGCAAATCGCACCAAAAGTAGTGCATGAAATCACTTTAGAAATCAGTGTGGCTCCGACCAAGTCCGAACCGCACTGATATGACCGCTGTAACAGCAGACAATAGGGTGTGAATTACCATGCGATTTGCAAGCCGCATGGCATGCAAATCAAATGCCAAGTTGCACCCAGTCTTAGGCTAGGTTCACACCTATGCAGGTTGTGTTTGAGCCGTTTCTGCATTGCGATTTGCATTTTTGCCACGTTTTTGATGCATTTGATATTTCTTTTTCTTTTTTTTGTTGCTAGGCAGATTTAAAATGCAAATCGCAGCAAAAACGCACTACATGCTTTTTCGGCAGCATTTCCATTGAAGTCTATAGAACCAAAAGCTCAACTAAAAAGTCCCTGACCCTTTCCAAAAAACGCACCGGGTGAAAAAGCGGAGATGTGAACATGTCCCATAGGAAATCATGTTAAATGGACTGAACTGTGTTTATGCAAAATGCTGCGGAAAACGCTTAGGTGTGAACCTACGGTAACACCCTGGTCACACTGATCCGACTTTGAAATCATGCGACTTCCAGTAAAGTTGCCACAATTTCAAAGTCGGATGTCATTCCAACTTGAGGTGCGACTTGCAAGGCATCTGTGGCTTGCAAGACACAGATGTCTATGCAAGTCGCACCTGATGTAGTGCATGTACTACTTTAAAAATCGGTGTGGCTCTGACCAAGTCGGAATCGCACCAATATGACTGCTTTAATTGCAAATAATAGAGTGCCACCCTACTCACATGGCATGGCAAGATGCACCCGGTGTGGCTGGGGTGTTGGGCTAAGTTCACACCTATGCAGTTTGCATTTGATCTTTTTCTGCAGTGCATTTTGCGTTTTTGCACATGCGTTTTTGCTGCATTTTTTATGCATTTTTTTCTTGTTGCTAGGCAGATTAAAACACATCAAAAATGGATCAAAAACACCCTACATGCTTTTCTGCAGCATTTCCATTGAAGTCTATAGAACCAGAAACGCAACTTTTTGCGCTTAAAAAAGTCCCTGACCCTTTTCAAAAAGCACACTGGGTGAAAATGTGGAGATGTGAACGTGTCCCATAGGAAATCATGTTAAATGGAGTGTTCTGCAAAACGCTGCAGAAAACACTTAGGTGTGAACCTAGGGTAAGGCTAGGTTCACACCTATGCAGTTTGCTTTTGATCAATTTCTGCAGTGCTTTTTGTGTATTTGTACATGCGTTTTTGCCACGTTTTTGATGCATTTTGCATTTTTTTAATTATCAAAAATGCACTACATTCTTTTCTGTAGCATTTCCATTAAAGTCTATAGGGCCAAAAACCCATCTTTTTGCGTTTACAAAATCCCTAACCCTTTCCAAAAAACGCACCAGGTGAAAACGCGGAGATGTGAACATGTCCCATAGCAAATCATGTTAAATAGACCATAGTGCTTTTCTGCAAAATGCTATGGAAAACGCTTAGGTGTGAACCTAGGGTAACATGATTTCCTTTGGGACAGTTTCACATCTCTGCGTTTTCACCCGGTGCGTTTTTTGTAAAGCGTCAGGCTAGATTCACACCTATGCAGTGTAAAACGCATCAAAAAAGTACTACATGCTTTTCTGCAGCGACTCCATTGAAGTCTATAGAACCAAAAACGCAACGTTTTGCGTTTAAAAAAAAGTCCCTGACCAAAAAACCTGTCCCATAGGAAATCATGCTAAATGGATAATGTACTTTGAAATCAATAAAGCAGATGATACGAACCCAGCTATTAATTGGGCAGCCCATAAGGCCTCAGTCAGGGGGCTTATTATTCAACTCTCCTCACGACTTAAAAAAGCTTGTAATGATTTAATTTTAACTAAAACTCAAGGATACGCTGACCTTGTTACTCAACACAAACAGAATCCTGATCCGGATTTATCGGTTAAACTTGACCAAGTCCGATTAGAACTTAACCTATGCCTCACTACTACCTCTGACAGTTACAATGGTCTAACCATAAATTTTTCACTTGGAGAGACCGGCCAGGTACTTTATTGGCACACAAGTTATCTCCCAAACATTCCCAAATAGCTCTCCCTAAACTCAGACTAAATGACAGTACTTTGTCTCAAGATCCCAGTAAGATTCTCCAAAAGTCTCATTTTTTCTATACTGATCTATACCGCTCGTCTCAGGGAGATACCTCTTCCTCCTCCGACAACTTCTTGAACTCTGTTGTTCTTCCTTCTCTTCAAGAGGCCCCTAGAGACTCAATGGAACAGCCTATTTCTTGCGTGGAGATTCGGAATGCCCTGAAAACTCTCGCCCATCATAAATCCCCAGAACCAGATGCCCTTCCTCATAACTATTATAAAGCTTTCCCTGACCTTTTAATTCCACATATGGCCCACTATTTTAATTATTTACGGGATGGGGGACTAATGCCTCCCGATGAAAATAAAGCATTCATCAGTGTTATTCCTAAACCCAACAAAGATGCTACGGTAGTTTCTAATTATCGACCTATCTCCTTAATTAATTGTGATCTCAAGATCCTTACTAAAATCTTGGCTTTATGCCTCCATAAATTCTTGGACCTTTATATTCATGGTGATCAATCAGGATTCATCAGCGGTCGACAAACTCTGGACCAAATTCGTCGGACTTTGACTTTGTTGTCAGCTGTACAATCTAATTGGGACAAATCCTCACCGAGGGAAGTCCTACTATTATCATTAGATTTCCATAAAGCGTTTGACAGTTTATCTTGGTACTATCTATTTCAGATGTTGGGTAGGTTTGGGTTTGGCCCCTTTTTTATGACTTTTATGCAGGTTCTTTATTCTAATCCTTCAGCTCAGGTTTCCATTCTTGGATACAAATCAGCTCCTCTGTCTATTGAGCGAGGTACTAGACAGGGCTGCCCCATTTCCCCTCTACTTTTCGCTTTGGCAATGGAGCCACTTGCCATTGCTATCCGCTCTGATCCTACTATTTCTGGCATCTACTGTGGCCAATGAAATCATAAGTGGGCCTTACTTGCTGATGATGTCCTTATGTATATATCTGTAGCAATCGTGTGCTCAAATATAGACGCGAACATCCATTTTGCTAAAGATCTTCCATCTTGTGTCATTCTCACTCCAATATCAGCCACCCTCCCTTTCTGTTGAGTGGCCGGTGGTCTGTGTGTGTGCTGAGTTCAGGACTGCACAGGGCACAGATGGATACACTTCATGTTTATAAACCCAATTAGCTGGTTCCATGAAGTCTGTCAGACTCTTGCTTTCAACTGATCGTAAAGCTATAAACCCTGGATTTGAAAAGCATTCCGAAATAGCACTTTTTCATACACTTTCATAATTTCTCGTAGGAAATACATACAATAACACAAAACATATATTTATATTGGTCAGTTTACTGCGAGTCACCTGATACCTTAGACCCCTAGAATACGTCTACCCGAGAGCAGAAAGCGATATCTCCTTAACCGCCCCTAGTAGATATGTCATATCTGGTATCTGGACATTCAGAATATCATTCTGCATATTATCCTACCAGTGGATAGGATGCTACATGTACCTATGGAAGATTATTGACCATGATATAAACTGGGAGGGATTTGGTCATAGCCTGAGTTCCCCGCCTAAACACCCCTCCCCAAATGAGGTGATTGTTTCTCTGCTTTAAGGAGACACCCTGCTGGGGTCCTAGAAAAAGGCTGTTATGCCTTGGGAAGGAAGAGGAAGAGCTCTCACTTTTAACATCAGGAACCAACTTTGGGAGAAACGGTACCCTTTTGTTCAGGACACTTGAACGCTGCTTAAACCAGGACTTCTGCAAGTATTCTACCTTCTTAAACTTCTTTCTTTATCTCTCTGCTGTGTTATTGCTCTCTGTATTTATATATATATTGGCTACATCTTTTTCTGTAATATTTTTCTTGCACCATTTTGACCTTTTTTAGTAATAAATCCTATTTTCTGAAAAGTGTTGAGCTGTTTCTAAAGCTCTTTAATGCAAACTAAGAATCCCTGTCTCTGAAGAGCGCTATTGTGTGTTTTAAACTTCTGCATACATCTGCCTGGGGTGACAGTGTGTATACAGACGCTTATTCAAACATCATAGTGTTACTGCTAAGATTGACGAGTTTCCTCCTTCTCTGTACAAAAAGGCGGTGGTGGCAGTGTGAAGGGTTAATTGTGTAATTAACCTGACCAAGTAACAATCGCTTTCAGGCTGCGGCACATAGATTGTGGTCCAGTGAGCTGGAAAATCTCTGTGCAGGTTGCAGCTGAGTGTGGCATTGTTACGCACGTGACAGAGCAGTTTTAGATTGACTAGTCCTTCGGTCACAGGTTGGTGAGAAGGGCTCGGGGTCTGACGCCTCGCCCATCACAATATCTACCCCTCGAACATCTTTACCTAGTCTCCTCCACTTATTTCATTGTTTTTCTACAGCCTCTGGTCTTACTCTTAATTCCCCTAAAACAATAGCTTTAAATATTTCTCTACCTGATTTGGAGGTTCAATATCTGCGGGACAACTTTGATTTTCAGTGGGCCTCTCATTCTCTCCCTTATCTGAGGATTCATCTCACAAATTCTATCTCGTTGCTATAGAATACCTAATTGCTTTTGACATTGCAGACAAGAGGGCACTATGCTCCATATATGGTGGAAATGCCCGATAGTTTATAGATTTTGGATCCGAATATTTAATTTCATTTATTTGGTAACGGGAATTAACATTCGTAGATCACCGGAAGTAGCCTTACTTCATTTGTTGCCCACTGATATTCCCAAGAAATCAGTTAAATTAACCCTTTATCTTCTGTTGGCACCACAAATTACTTTAGCTAGATGTTGGAGACAGTCATTTAAAGAGAAGGGGGTAACCCTTCTCTTTAAATGACTTAAAACTGACTTACATGACTGGGAGGATCTTCCTTTATCCTGGTTTGGTAGAATTAATTCTATTAAGATGACTTTTTTACCAAGACTACTATATTACTTTCAGACTTTGCCGATCATGGTACCCAAACGGGAACTCTTAATTTTACAGGCAGCAGTCTCTAGATTTATATGGAAAGGAAAACGTCCTCGGGTTAACTAGTCAACTTCATTTTCCCTAAAAAAGCATGGCGGTTTGGAATTGAGGCCTTATCTTGCTGTCCCTATGCTATTGGCACACTCATGTGGCTTCCTAGTCAGTTGCGTCCTCCTGTCCTGTGTCCTACATTATCTTATTCTTTATCGGTCTGGGTTAGGTGGCGGGCCCGCAAACCTCTCTATTCTCTACATACCCCTTTATCTCCAATCTTTTGTAACCCTGAGTTTATTCCTGGCCTATCACCATCTGCATTTCAGTGGCAGATCAATAAGGGTTTTTTTGCATGTTGGGGACTATTTAGATGGCTTTCGTCCTCGTTCTCTCCAATACTTTTTGATAAATTGCCAGATGCCCTCCAGTGAACTGTTCCGTTGCCATCAAATTATATCTTTTATCACCAGTAAACTCAAATTACTTGTAGAACCCTGTACACTCACACCTCTAGAGATCTCCTGTGGGGCTACTGGGATGATGAAAGGTCGATTGTTCATTATTTATGCTTCCCTTGTCGATCCACTTACTAAGCTATCCTATATGACTCAGTGGGAAAGGGATTTGAACAGTTCTTTAGATTTGGACACTTGGCGGACTACGGCCAATGCCCTATCTAAAATCTTGATTAATACTACTCTTATTGAATCCAATTATAAAACGCTTCTTCGTTGGTACCTAGTTCCTACACGTCTTGCTAAAATGTTCCCATCTGTGTCCCCTAATTGCTTTCGACATTGCAGACAAGAGGGCACTATGCTCCATATATGGTGGAAATGCCCGATAGTTCATGAAAGTAGATAGGTGGTCTTTTTCCTTTTCCTTGGGGGCCCCCTCAAGATACCAACGGTCACACCTGGACACAGCTACGAGATCTCGGAAAGTGATTGCACTCAAGTCACCTCAGTTGCGATTGCAAAACACTTCAGTTTTATTGGCATAAGATCAGGGTTATTATACTGTAGTCTTTGGGCAAACACACCCTCAGACCATCCAATCAAATACATGTACATTTTTTTACCTTAACTCAACAATTATTTGTATGAGGTTTGCATTTTCACTCTTCTGCTTTATCTATCATGCCATATCTGGTCTAACGCCCAGACCATGGCTGTAATCTGACCCAACGCCCAAGTTGTGGTTAAAATGTTTCAGAAATGAGAGTAAACCTTATCTGCTTTTTTGTAAAGTTTGCAAAAACACTCATTTCTACATGAAGCTGGCATAGACAGTTTTGTTAGTGTGTACATATCTCATATATGTATGTTAAACTAGCATCTTGTATTAGTGTATACAAAATGGATTCAGTTATATTCCATTTAATCCTTTCAGTCCCCTCTTTTATCACATAGTGATAACACTTTTCATTGACTTACTCTCCCTATCGTCTCAATCCCATGCATTTCCTCATATTGTTGAAGCAAAAACATTTCCTCCCTTTCCTTCTCATTAATTCTCATTTTGATACACATGATCATTCGGTATAACAGATATCCCATAAAAATCAGTAAGAAAAACATAATCATGAGGGAGATCAATTTTCTAAAGCTGCTGAATATGTTCCTAAACCAGGAACCATCTCCTACACTCATCCTCAGCTATAGCTCTAGCTTCAGCCTGGAGATCCTCCACTTTTTCCCTATGCTTATTAATCATTTCATAGTAATCTGGTATTTCAGCGGTTGCATTGTGTACCCAGGTACAGCACTTATAATCAGTGGTGGATTCACAAAGCCCAGTCAGTGCTGTACCAATTTGTTCAACCTTCATCTCATTAATAAACACTTGTTTTCTTAAGGCCCGTAATTCTACGTTAATAAGACTTATTTCAGCTTGTGTTTCATTTATTATTTGATCCATAATAAGTGAGTAGTTATTAAGTCTCCTCATTAATTCTATTCCCCATCCAGTCCATGTAGGAAACCATGACCAAGCCTGGTCTTCTACCTTGAACAAATCTCTCTTATATCTATGTTTCAGAGGATACCAGGGATGATTACTGGCCAATAGGGCATCACTATGTTCTCCTCCTATAACATCCATCACTGGTACCAAAGTGGCCAAATAGCACCAACCCTCCTGATCCCGGGGAATCCATGGGTAACAAACTTTCCCACAGCACACCTGGACTCCCTGAGTAAAAGCTACTGATTGGCTTTTCCATCCTTTGCTTACATTGGAGTCAGGGTAACCCACTAGGGCTAAATTAATAAAAACTCGTCCTAATCCATAATGTTTCGGGTGATCTTTTTGGTCAATTATTTTTTAATATAATTCTCCCATTCTCCGTCAGTTGTATTTATTTGTATAAAATGACCACCTGTAGGTTCCTTCCCAGTAATATTTAATTCAGATTTACTGCAAAACTCTTCCCCTTCTCTCGACCCCTTACCCAAATGAAAACACCATTTGGGTTTCATAACGACCCCCAATACCTCAAATTTAGGTTGGGTGGTAACATTAGTTAATATTGTACTCAGGTTACCCTCCAACATAGTTGTGACATTTAGGGGTACTGCATATATGGGTATGCTCATAGTTTCAGGGTGGAGCATGCTACAAACCCAACAACTTTTAAACCCTGAGAATTTAGCATACTTATATTTAAACTTCAGTAATGACATATTTTTAGTTGTAGACCTCTTCTGTCTTTTTACAGGTATGGTACACCCAAAATTAGCAACCACTTTGCTTCCCTTCTGAACATGTAACAGAAAACCTTCATTCCATTTACAAGTTAGTGCCTGACTACACTCATCCATAATGCAACATGTAAAGTTATGTGTAGTACTAATGTCTATTTTACATTGACCTTTAAAAGGTATCAGATGGGTATATGTTTGGTTAGCTCCTTTTACCAGATGTGATTCAGAAGGGCTATTCCATATTAATGTAGTACATGACTTATTCTCATCCGGTTGTGATGAGGTACAATCCCCCCCCCACCCTGAACTCCCAGAGGGTTTCTGAACCACTGGCCCCTTTCTATCATATGAAATCTTCAATAGAAATCAGAGTGTGACAGTGATAATAGTCACTATTGATAAGATAATAATCAGGTTCATCCAGTCCTTACGGGGATCCAATAGGTTGGGTAGCAAAGTTCTTGGCTCCTTCTTCTGTTAGTTGATCAGCTTGATTGTGTCTCTCATTTTGGGAAATCCTTTTGACTCTTGATGCATGGATCCAGGTGCCTGATCCTTCAGTAAGAACAGCTGTAATGGCCACAATCACTGTAGGTTCTCCAAACCGGGGTCTCACCCTTGGATCCAGTCTTCGGATCACCACTTGATCACCTACCTCGAAGGGGTGGGTTGGTTGCTCTGCAGGTAGAGGAAAAGTGGCGGCAACATCACCATATTCCCTATTCAACTTTTCACACAATGCTTTTACATATTCTGCCTGTATCACCTCTAAATCTCCTTTCTGCCACAGAGGGGGTTGCTGTGTAGTCCTAGGGGTAGGGAATGGTCTGCCCATTAGTATCTCAAAGGGAGACAACTTACTCCGTTTATGAGGTGTCATCCTTATTTCAGCTAGTATAGCAGGTAACACAGCTGGCCAATTCTTCAGAGTCCCTCCCGTGGCTTTCACTAATTTATCCTTAATTGTCCTATTCATTCTTTTCACTACTCCAGAACTCTGAGGGTGGTAAGGAATATGGAGCTTCCATTGAATACTCAAAGCCTTTGAGACTCCCTGAGTCACTGCTGCAGTAAAAGCTGGTCCCTGATCGCTTTCTATGAACAAAGGACAACCCCATCTAGGGATGATTTCCTTACACAAAACCTTGACCACTGTCTCTGCTGTTTCATTCCTACATGGGAAAGATTCCGGCCAACCTGAAAATCTGTCTACTACCACCAACAGCTTATCTCCTTCTTTGGATTTAGGGAGATGTGTAAAATCTATCTGTAGATGTGTGAATGGTGCCTCAGGGGGTGTTGAATGTTCATGTTTCCCATGCTGGCCATGCCCAGGGTTGTTTTGTAAACAAGTAAGGCACCTTCCCAATGTTTCCTTCACCAGATCATGGAGACACCATACACAAAATCGTTTGCGCATTTCTTTCTTCACTAACTGTTTTCCCTTATGACCTACACCATGAAAATTTTGAATGAATAATACAGCAGCTGCCTGTGGAAGTCCTACAATCCCCTCTTTTGACATAAGACCATGCTTGTCTTGTGTCAAACCTCTGCTAGCCCAAAAATCAACTTCACTCTCAGAGGCTTGTGCCTGCAGTGTACCTAAAAGCTCGTGTGACAGTAGGGATGGAGTGGACAACATTACCATAGATAGATCTGCTCGATTATGCAGTTGCTCTGCAGTTTTTGCAGCTGCATCTGCCATAGCATTGCCTTTTGTGACTGGGTCTTTGGCGTTAGTATGTGCCCGCACTTTAATGACCGCTATCCTTCTTGGAAGTTGGAGTGCAGCAAGCAAATCCTGGATCAAAGAATGATGGGATATTGACTTGCCATCGGCCGTAGTGAAACCACGGCGTTGCCAAATACGGCCAAAATCATGCACAACCCCAAAGACATATTTAGAATCTGTGTATATGTTAACATCTCGATCTTGATAAAGAGTGCAAGCTCGTGTTAGGGCCACTAATTCAGCTGCTTGTGCACTGGGGTAGGGGATGGAACCTGTTTCAATAATAAGAGGTGGTTCTACTACTGCATAGCCTGTGATGTATGTAGCATCACTAGGGCGTGTACAAGATCCATCGACAAACACATCAGGGGCTCCAGGAATCAGAGTCTCCAACATATCTAGTCGCGGAGAAGTGTCAGCTTGGATAACATCCAAGCAATTGTGCTCCTCCTGCAATTCTGGTGACCTTGTATTGTGAAGATTAAGCATGGAGGACAATAAAAGAGACGGTCCTGATGTAGATGGGCTGTATTTAACTGTGAGGTTAGTGGTGGATGTCAAAATTACTTCACATCCCGCCAGGCGTTGTGCTGACATGTGTTGAGTGTTAATGTTTTTCAGTACATGTAGGACATGATGAGATGTGTGCAATATCAATGGGTTCCCCAAAACTATGATAGATGCTATTTCCACAGCCAAGGCACACACAGACAAAGCTTGGAGACACTCTGGCATGCCCTGGACCGGGATGGGCATTGTTTTTGATAAATATGCTACCGGCCTCATGGCACCTCCGTGCTCTTGAGCTAGTACTGCAGCCATGGTTTTACATGCAGATTGAGAATACAAATGAAAAGATTTAGTATAATCCGGTAACCCTAATGCGGGAGACGAGACCAGTGCTGTCTTCAAATATTCAAATGCCTGCACCAATGGCGGCGTCCATTCAATACGGTCTGGCTGATCTTTCAGTGTCACTTGGCGTAATACATTGTCATAATAAGAACAGTCAGGAATCCACTGTCTACAATAGTTTACCATACCTAGGAAGGATTGCATCTGAACCTTAGTTTCTGGTTTTGGTTGTTGACATATTGCTGCCACTCTCCTTGGGCTCAGCCCCCTCTGAGGAGACAATACAAATCCTAGGTACTCAACTTGTGGTGCCACAAACTGCATCATTTTGTGAGAGACTTTCTGTCCCTGATCAGCCAGAAACCGTAACAATAACAATGAATCAGCCTGGCACGCCTTCTCGCTCACAGAACTAATCAGTAAGTCATCCACGTATTGGATAAGTACTGAACCATGGGTGGGTACCCAGTCATTGAGCATGGATCTAATGGCCATGGTATATGCTGCCGGCGAGTCTACATAACCCTGAGGGAGACGGGTCCAGGTTAGCCTCACCCCTTGAAAACAAAAAGCAAACAATACCTGTGTCTCCGGGTCAACTGGGACACTAAAAAATGCATTTGACAGATCAATTACTGTAAAATGTGTGGCGTTGGCGGGTATAGCATTTACCAAAGTTGTTATATCTGGGACTACAGGGGCAATAGGAACGACCAGATCGTTAATTGCCCTGAGATCTTGTACTAATCTCCACTCACCATTGGGCTTTTTTACCGGATTAATGGGAGTATTGTAGGGGGATACTACCAGCTTCAGTATTTCCCTCTTTTTAAAATCCTCCACAATAGGTTTAAGTCCGTCTATTTTATTTTTGGTTCCTGGTTTTAAGGTTGGCTTTATATGGTGTGCAGTCAATGAGGCCTGCATCTGTTGTGCTCTTAGTCCATAGGTTTCAGGGAACTTATTTAAATCATGATTCATAGCTGGACAGATTAGGAAAGGTGTGTCCAATTGCATACCTTCTTCCGTGATAGACATCACGACTTTAAGGTCAGCTAACAAATTTCGGCCCAATAGGGACACAGGACAATGCGGGAGCACATGAAATTTATGATACCAGACCTGTCCATCTTTTGCTTGTACCGGGAGGGGAGGTGTAATGCAAGTGGGGGTTTCCTTTCCCTCGATCCCTATTGATCAAGTGTTACTCGAGTAAATATCCAGGGGGGTCCCATACTTACAATGCCATTGTTTTAAAAATTCCTTATTTAATGTTGAGGCAGTGGCCCCTGTATCTACTAAAAAAGTGCAGGGAACTTCCCCCACTGTAAGTGTAATCATGGGATTTTCCGAAAATGAATCAGAACAACTAAAAGATGGAAACAAAGGCACTGTTGAAGAAGCATGCTCGAGCGGACCCTGGCCTCCCTATTTATTTTTATTAGTCCAGTCCACAGTGTACCTGGGGCGTTGTCCTTCAGGATACTGTTGTTGACCTCGCCTATTGGCAGCTGCCTGTTCCCTTCTCACCTCATCAAACTGTCTCTCCTCATCCGTGGGCTCCCTTCTCTGAAACTGTACTCCTGGAGCAGTACACTCCCGACGGAAATGCCCCTCCTCCCCACAATTGTAACATCGTAGGACCCGTTTAAAGGGCCAGCGCTGGTACTGACGCCGCTCCCTGGGTCTGTCCTCCCAGTCATCCCTATGTGCCAGTGCCTGTACTTGGGGCTTCTTTGTTCCCTTCTCAAAATTTTCTGCTGCATCTTTACTAAGAATCCATTTTTCAAAATCTAGTGCAGATTTATCTTCCCAACCATCATACAATTGTCTAATTGCTAAACTAACATATGGTAGTGCCCCATTCATCCAAGATTGGATAAAAAGTGATCCACACTCTCTACCAATCAGATCCATTCCCCCTTCCTCCAACCAGACTTTCTTAAACCTTTTAATAAAGTCAGTAGCAGTCTCTGTGACATTTTGACGACATGCTACTATTGGAGAAAATGATTTCCTTTGTTTGTACAGCCTAAGCAATTCACATGTCACCTCCTCCCATGCAGCATCCCATTGTGCTTTACGTAAAGGATACTGATCTACTCCCTGTGATGGGTCCCACTTTTTGTAACCAGCTCCATCTTTATTATTAAAAATTTTACAATTTTCCCATTCAAACTCTCCTGTAATATCTCCCAATACTTTCTCAATTATCAACCTGCAATCTTCCATCGTATAGTTCCTTTCTACACATGTCCTCTTTAGCCAGGATACCGCCCCACCCGGGGATTTCCTTGGATTAGGGCATCCCTGTACTATAGCATCCAGCTCCTTGGGATCTATTGCCTTTAAAATCAGCTGCTCCCCAATCATCATGAATAGAAAGGCTGAATTTGTCATATCTAGCTCAGCTGTCTCATCTTTAACTTCCCCCTTGTTACTTTCTGCTGACCTAAGAATTATATCACTCTTTTCTACCTTCTTTATCTTCCTCTTTACTTTCCCTTTACCCCTCTCAGTATCCCTTTGACTAACACTCCCAGTTTCCCCATCTGAGCTAGATTCTTCTGACTCCCCTGTATTTATCTGGGAAGCAGCAATAGGAAACTCTGCATCTTCATCTACTTGTTTTACCTGTGGGAGTGCTGGGTAATATGGGGCTGCATGTGGAGCTGTAGGGGCAGGACGTGCCTCGCTGTGTTTGTATGGCAGTGGTGGTGTGAAATCATTTGCTACAATTAGAGTTTTATAGCCTGGTGCATACTTCAACCAATTCTTACCCCCTTCATACATATAATTCTTGTCCCAATCTGGATTTACAGTCCCCCAGATACCTACCTGAGGCTGTTCATGCAAACACATTCATCTAATCATATCCATACACATAGTGTCATTTCCCCCTTCACAAGGAAAACTAGCTCCACCCAGTCTTTTTTACCATCCCACTAAATTATCCACCCAAGGATTAACATAATAAATATCATAAGGGGATACCCTTGCTACATATTCTTTACAAGTTTCATTTGCGGTAGATGTGTTCTTTCCCCTCAGCTTTCTAGTTTTTCTTAACAACTTAATCAACTTTTGTGGTGGCATATGACGGGGTCCTACCTCCTTACCTGAGGAATTACCCATAGCAGTAAATTAGTAAACTAACAAACAAGACAAAAAAACAACAATAACACACTTTTTACAAATTATACAAAGTGCTGTGCCAGGTGTGTCCTGGTATTATTCCCTGAGCCGAGAATCCCTTAGTCTCGCTCCTAAAACTTAACCCACCAAATTTCCCTTAAGTTCAGAATAATTACCTCGGTAAAGAAAGCATTAAAAAATAAAACTCTCACTTACCTTGGCAATTATCCCACTTCTGACACCACTGAAAGTAGGTAGGTGGTCTTTTTCCTTTTCCTTGGGAGCCCCCTCAAGATACCAACAGTCACACCTGGACACAGCTATGAGATCTCGGAAAGTGATTGCACTCAAGTCACCTCAGTTGCGATTGCAAAACACTTCAGTTTTATTGGCATAACATCAGTGTTATTATACTGTAGTCTTTGGGCAAACACACCCTCAGAACATCCAATCAAATACATGTACATTTTTTTACCTTAACTCAACAATTATTTGTATGAGGTTTGCATTTTCACTCTTCTGCTTTATCTATCATGCCATATCTGGTCTAACGCCCAGACCATGGCTGTAATCTGACCCAACGCCCAAGTTGTGGTTAAAACGTTTCAGAAATTAGAGTAAACCTTATCTGCTTTTTTGTAAAGTTTGCAAAAACACTAATTTCTACATGAAGCTGGCATAGACAGTTTTGTTAGTGTGTACAGATCTCATATATGTATGTTAAACTAGCATCTTGTATTAGTGTATACAAAATGGATTCAGTTATATTCCATTTAATCCTTTCAGTTCATGGATTTTGGATCTGAATATTTAATTTCATTTATTTGGTAACGGGAATTAACATTCGTAGATCACCGGAAGTAGCCTTATTTCATTTGTTGCCCACTGATATTCCCAAGAAATCAGTTAAATTAACCCTTTATCTTCTGTTGGCAGCACAAATTACTTTAGCTAGATGTTGGAGACAGTCATCCATTCCGCTAGACTCGGTCAAACAGAAACTTAATTGGATTATGATAAATGATAAACTTACAGGTATCATTAATAAGGTATATTTCTATTATCTAATGGACTTATGGCTGGCCCTCTTCTCTTTTTCTCTTCTCTCTTTTTTTTCCTTCCTCCTTTCTTTCTTCTCTTTTGTTTTTGTTTTTTTCCGTTGTATTCTTTACTCTCTTGTTTTTTTGTTCAATTTTTTCGGTCTCCTTATTTTGTCAGATGACTATCTGAAAACTGCCCAGGTTTACTGACCGATGGAATATGTTCCACCCTACTGGGGTTGTGTTCTCTTGTTTACAACATCATTGGTTGATGTATTCTTATGTGCTTATATACTCTATGAATCTGTTTATTTGCCACAACTCACCATGTAGGTGAGCTATGTTTCCTATTTTTCTGTATACACTTTCTACAGTTTTTCAATAAAAATATTAAAATATAAATGGACTGTACTGCATTTCTGCAAAACGCTTCAGAAAACACATAGGTGTGAAGCTAGGGTAAGGGCCAGCTTACACCACAAAAAATGCACTCTGGTTACATTCAGGATATGTTTTTGCTTACAGTGCACACCACATGCAGTTCCAGTGCAGTTTTGATGCAGTTTGCTGTGTTCCAGTACAGTTCTGTGCAGAAAAAATGCAGTATGTTCTATTTTTTTCTGCACCAGAAACTGACTGCACTGGTGTGAACTAGGGCCATTGGAATACATGGAAAACACTGTACATGCATTGTTGATGCAGAAAACAAATGCACTGGACTGCATCTAGTGTGTACTAGCCCTTAGACCGTGAATAACTTTCTTTTTTTTTTTTGCAGCGTTGCTTCCTAAAGACAAACGTTTTTTTTACATTTTGGATAGAGTTATTGCTCCTGTTTACCATTATCCTCCAGTGAAAGAATATCCCAAATTTGGGGTTGACAGCAGTAATACAGGGAAAATCTTCCAATGAGGACACAAGTTCAGGTGACCCTGGTGAGACCTTGAGATTCCCTCACTTTGGAGGCATTCTCTCTAACTTTCTGTTTTGGCTTTGGGACAAAAAGTGAAGGAAAATCTCTACTATGAAATACAGATAGCAACAAAAAATTGACACCCTTCCTTCCTTACTCTATCCAAAACAAAAACCAAAAAAACTTTTTCCTTTTGTGACAAAAACAGTGCCCCACCCCTGTCCTTCTCACCAACTCCTAACAAAGGACCAGCCAATCTTAGGTAACAGTGTCACTCTCAGCTGATCCCTGCACAAAGATTTTCCAGTTTGCAGGACCACAAGCTGGGTTAAGGAATTAACCCTTTAAATGCTGCCACTCATTGGCGTATCATCCATGGGTGCAGGGTGTTCCCTGCACACAGTCCCTGAGGGTTTGGGGGGCCCTCTGTGCTGTGAACACCCTGCACCCATGGATGAGATGTCAGGGATGCAGTGGTGGGGACAGTTACAAGCACAGATCTCCCTGTATGGCTTTCAATGTAGCAGCTGGAAGCTACTTCTCCTCCTCTCTCTCCCATGGGCTTCCAGCCATACAGGGAGATTGCTGCTTGTACTGTGTCCACCTCTGCACCAGTCACTCCTGACTGTGCATCGGATTTCCCCTCTGGGCCCCCTCGTGTGCTCCTCAGGCCCCCCTCCCAGGTCTCTGATGCCCCGTTTTCCCTCTGATACAGCGCCCAAACCCTCCCCCCATCCTCCACATCAATGAAAGAGCAGAGGAAAGAGACTGGATCTTCTCTGCCTCCCCCTGTCTCCGCCCACACTTTAGTCTGTGCAGCTTCTGAGAAGGAGATGTGTGTGCGGGAAATTGTGAACAGAGCAGCCGGCTGCTGTGTGAAGCTTTTGAATTTGCCAATAAGGCAGGAACCATCCATATGAGTCCTTCCCTCCCTTTCCTTTCTTACTTCCATCCTTCCTCCCTTTCTTCCTTCATCCATTCCCTCCCTTTCCTTCCTTCCTTTCCCCATCCCCTCCCTTCCTTCTTTCCACCCTCCCCTCCCTTCCTTCCTTCCACTCTCCCCTCCCTTCCTTCCTTCTATCTTTCCTTTCCTTCCTCCCTCCCTCCCTTTTCTTCCTTCCTTTTTTTTCTTGCTTCCTTCATTCCCTTCCTGCCTTCATCCATTCCCTTCCTCCCTCCCATTTCTTCCTTCCTTTTTTCCTTCCTCCCCTACCTTCCTTCTTTCCTCACCTACCTTTCCTCTCCTTTCTTGCTTCCTTCCTCCCTTCCTTCATCCATTCCCTCCCTTTGCTTTTCTTTTCTTTCTTTCCTTTCTTCCTTCCTCCATCCATTCCTTCCCTCCCCTACCTTCCTTCTTTCCTCCATCCATTCCCTCCCTCCCTTTTCTTTTCTGTTTCTTTTTCCTTTCTTCCTTCTCTTCCTCCTTTCCTTCCCTCCTTACTCCATCCATTTCCTCTGTCCCTTCTTTCCTCCATCCCTTTTCTTCCTTCCTTGCCTCCCTTCCTTCATCCATTCCCTTCCTTTCTCCTTTCCTTTCTCCATCCATTCCCTCCCTCCCTTTTCTTCCTTCCTTTTTTCCCTTCCTTCCTTCCCTTCCTTTCCTTCCTTCCTTTTCTTCCTTCCCTTTTTCCTCCCTCCCCTCCTTCCTTCCTTTTCTTCCTTCCCTTTTTCCTCCCTCCCCTTCTTCCTTCCTTCATCCATTCCCTCCCTCCCTTTTTCTTTTCTTTCTTTCCTTACTTTTCTTTCCATGCTTTCCTTTCTTCCTTCCTCCATCTATTCCCTCCTTCCCTCCCTTCCCTTTCTTCCCTTCCTCCCCTCCTTACTCCATCTCCTTTGTTCCTTTCTGTCCTGTCTTCCCTTCCTTCATCCCCTTCTCTCCCTCCCTTCCTTCATCCATCCCCTTTCTTCCTTTCCTTCCTTCCTTCCTTCCTTCCTTCCTTCCTTCCTTCCTTCCTTCCTTTTCTTTCCTTCCTTCCTCCCTTCCTCCCTTTTTTTTCCTTCCTTCCTTGCTTTTCTTCCTTTTCTTTTTTCTCCCTCCCCTCCTCCCTTCCTCCATCCATTACCTCCCTCCCTTCCTTCCTGCATTCCCTCTCTCCCTTCCTTCCTCCCTACCTCCCCTCCTTTTCTTCCTCCCTTCCTTCCTCCCTCCATCCCCTTTCTTCCTTTCCTTCCTTGCTTTCTTCCTTCATCCCTTTTCTTCTTTTCCTTCTTTGCTCCCTTCCATTCCCCCCTCCCCTGTTTCCTTCCTTCTTTTTTTCCTCCTTCCTTACCTCCCTTTCTTTCCTCCCTTTCTCTCCTTCCTCCCTCTTCTTCCTTCCTCCACTCCCCTCCCTTCCTTCTTTTCTCCCTCCCCCCCTTCCTTTCTTCCCTTACTCCTTCCTTCCTTCCTCCTCTCCCTTCCTCCTCTTCCTTCCTTCCTCCTCTCCCTTCCTCCTCTCCCTTCCTTCCTTCCTCCCCTCCCTTCCTCCCTCCCACCCTTCCTTTCCTCCCTTCCTCCCTTTTTTCCTCCTTCCTTCCCTCCCTTTCTTTCCTTCATTTCCTCCCTTTCTCTCCTTCCTCCCTCTCCTTCCTTCCTCCACTCCCCTCCCTTCCTTCTTTCCTCCCTCCCCCCTTCCTTTCTTCCCTTACTCCTTCCTTCTTTCCTTCCCTTCCTATCTTCCTTCTCTTGCCTCCCTTCCTCCATCTATTCCCTCCCTCCCTCCCTTCTTTTCTTTATCCCCTTCCTTCCTTGCTTCCTTCCATTCCCCCCCTCCCTTCTTTTCTTCCTTCCTTTTTTACTCCTTCCTTCCCTCTCTTTCTTTCTTTCTTTCTTTCTTTCTTTCTTTCTTTCCTTCATTCCCTCCCTTTCTCTCCTTCCTTCCTCTCTCTCTCCTTCCTTCCCTCTTCCCCACCCTTCCTTCTTTCCTCCCTTCCTTCCTTCCTTCGTTTCTTCTTTCCTCCCCACCTTTCCAACCTTCCTTCCCTCCCTTCTCTCCTTTAATCCCTTCCTTTTTTTTTCTTCCTTCCTCCCTTCCTTTTTACTTCCTTCCTTCCTTTCTCCTTCCTCTCCCTACCTCCCTCTCCTCCTTTTCTTCTTCCCTTCCCTCCCTCCTTCCTCCATCCCCTTTCTTCCCTTCCTTCATCCCCTTCCTCCCTTGCCTCCCTTTCTTCATCCATTACCTCCCTCCCTTCCTCCATCCCCCTTTTTTCCTTCCTTGCTCTCTTCCTTCCTCCCCTCAATTTCCTTCATTACCTTTCCTTCCTTCCTTCCTTCCCTCCCGTCCTCCCTCTCTTCTTCCTTCCATTCCCTTCCCTCCTTTTTTCTTCCTCATTCCCCTCCTTTCCTTCCTGCCTCCATTCTTCCTCCCTCCTCTTCCTCCCTTCCTTTCTTCCTCCATTCCCATTCCTTCCTTCATCCCCTTCCTTCCCTTCCTCTATTACCTTCCTTCCTCCATCCATTCCCTCCCTCCCTTCCTTCCTTTTTTCTTCTTTCCTTCCTTCTTTTCTTCCTTCCTCTATCCATTCCCTCCCTTCCTTTCCTTCCCCCCTTCCTCAATCCCCTTTCTTCTGTTCCTTCCTTCCTTCCTTCCTTCCTTACTTCCTCCCTTCCTTACTTCCTTCCTGCTTCCCTTGCCTCCCTTTTTCCATCCATTCCCTCCCTCCCTTCCTTCCTCCATCTCCTTTCTTCCTCCACTTCCTTCCTCCATCTTGTTACCTTCCTCCCTCCATCCCCTCCTTCCTCCATCCTTTCCCTTTCTTTCCCTTCCCTTCCTTTCCTTTCCCTTCCTTCCTTCCTCTCTTCCTCTCCCCTATTTTGTCTTCCAGCAATAGCATTCATGAGTGCAGCCAAAGAAGTTTAGTTTTGTGTCATCATCCTATGAAGCTTCTTTTCTTTATCGCTGCCTAGGGCCCGCTTTTGATCTTGCACACAGGCCTACTGATTT
Source organism: Staurois parvus (assembly GCF_062004578.1). NCBI lineage: Eukaryota > Metazoa > Chordata > Amphibia > Anura > Ranidae > Staurois > Staurois parvus. The sequence continues at coordinate 1,497,366 of NW_028318754.1, forward strand.
CATGATACACCCCTGCCGCCACTGCCTCAGCAAACCCACAATTGTAGTAATGACAACTATAACTTTAGATTAACTGTCTGTAACACACATTGTCACCACAGATTGGTACATTCAAAGGATTATTATATACAGTAGCATTCTTCAAGAGACAGGGATTCTTTAGTGATTGGCCAATCAGTGATCACAAGATGTCACTTCTGACATAATTGCTTACTACGTGTGAAATCTGTGAATGATCACAGAGGTCACATGGTACAAGGCTATTCACAACAGTCTTGTAGCATGTGACAAGCTGTGACCAATCACAGCTCACACAGTGGTTCTCAATGGCTTCAAGAATGCAGCCAGAGAGAAGGAGAAATGATTGCTTTTACAACCTTTATGGGTGTAAAAGCAATCGTAAAAAAAAAAAAAAATCTTCATCACCCCCCACAAGTAGTACAGTGTCACCATGGTGACACTGTACTGCTAGGGTAACAGTATGTAAAAAAAACCAAAATTAAATAATAATATAAAAAAAAGTAAAGAAATGTTTAAAAATTATAATTTTTGGTTATAAACTAATTTGGGTTATTTTTTTTTTACTACATTTTATAAGAAAAACACTTTTTCAAAATTTTTGGACATTTTCATTTACATAGCAAAAAAAATAAAAATCCCAGTGGTGAATAAATACCACCAAAATAAAGCTTTATCTGTCTCAAAAAAATGTAAAAAAATTAATATGGGTACAGTGTTGCATGACCGCGCAATTGTCATTCAGCTTGTGATAGCACTGAAAGCTGAAAATTGGCCTGGACAGGAAGGGGGTAAAAGTGTCCGGATTGGAAGTGGTTAAAAGCCTTCGTAACAGTTTAAACACTTTTCAAAATAGGGTTTAATGATGAAAAGGTCAAAATGGTGCAAATAAAATATTTACAGAAAAAAATGTTACAAAGAAATAAAGAGAACAATAAAGCAACAGAGAATTAAACAGAAGTTGAAAATTAAAAATACTTTCAAAGTCCTTGATTTTAGCAGAGTTCAGTCAATAAGCAAGGTATTATCAGCTATCAGAGACCATCTGACCAATCACCCGGTGTAAGGGGTGGTGGCTGGGAGGTCTCCACGTTTTACGATTGTATCGGGCCCTCCCTTACACACAGTTTTATACTAATACTAACATCTTCTACTTTGTACAGGTTGCATTCTAGAAACTGATAGATTATTATTCAGCATTATATTTTGTGTCCAGGGATGCCAAACACACAGTATTTTGGATGGATCTGTCACCCGGGAGGGAGAAGACTGTTTTCTCCCTTTTTGTATTGTTGTGTTTTGATTTTGTGTAGTAGTAGTGATTAAAAAGAGATATAATGTTTGGGGATTCAAAGGAATTTTTTTAGCAAAAAAAATATGTTTTTTCAAGTATACAAAAAGTGTCAGAAAAGGCTTGGTCTTCAAGTCGTTAGAAGAGTAGGTGACGTTTGGCATAAGCTTCTAATGTTAGTCCTGAAATGCTAGGATAGTAGAAGCACCCCCTGCCCCCCAAATGACCCCTTTTTGGAAAGTAGACAATCCAAGGTATTTGCTAAGAGGCATGGTGAGTATTTTGCAGATCTCTTTTGGAAAACAAAGAAAGAAAACAAAAAAATGTTTTCTTTTCTTTTATTCTTTTTCAAAACCCTGTGACACAAATGAGATCTGCAAACTACTCACCATGCCTCTTATAAAATTCCTTGGGGTGTCTGCTTTCCAAAAAGGGGTCATTTGGGGGGGGGGGGGGGGGTGTTTTGTACTATCCTAGCATTTCAGGGCCTCTGAAACTGTGATAGGTAGTGAGGAAGTGATATGAGGAATATTCCCTTTTGAAAGCTTGGAGGTGGTCATTGGATTTTGGGGGCTGTATGTGGCTAGGCTGCCAAAACGTCTCTCACATGTGGTATCCCCATACTCGGGAGAAGTAGCAGAATGTGTTTTGGGGTATTATTCCACAAATAGTGTGAATATGAATATGCTAATACCAATATTCCCAAAAGTATATCACAAAAATATATGGAAAAAAAAAGTAAAAAAAAAAGAATAGGAAGTACAATTAAAATAAATATAATATTATAAAAAGTCACTCTGTGCCAACTTCAATCATCAATCTTCATATTCAGCCTTTCAATGGCTCACAAAGAAACCTCAACATAAAAAGAAAAATCACATAGTGCATTATCTTAAATAAAATATAAATAAAACAGATGTGATAAACGCAAACAACCAAGCGTGATCACAAATAGTGAAAAAAGTGAAAGTGTCAAAACAGTGCCAGTGAATCAATTGAGTGAAAAATATGCATCCAAAAACAACTTGTGAAACACTGTGTCCACATCTATGGTGTAAGGAGTGAATACCCTTACCAAAAATATGTAAATAATATGCCTTTACACCTCCTGGCGATGGTATTAACACAAATTCTGCTTCAACCCAAGGATCATCACAGCCTCATGGATCAGATCAAGATGTCATACAGATATAGCAGCTTTCAAGTATAATCAACAATCTCCACTAATCCACCGATGCCCACCATATATAGAATAAATCATAGTGTAAACCCGCATATACAATTTAAAATACTTTATTGAATATGCTTCCTCTTTAAAAATAGACTTTATCAGAATATCCAAACCTCTCAGAGTCCTCTGGTTCCTCCACGTGAACTATGAGGTTTTGCCAGATTCTAAAATGGCCGCTGGATCACGTCCGATTCCTCTGTGCGTCTGACATCACTTCCCTTGACATGTTTCGTCACCTGACTTAATCATAAGTATGATTATTTAATCAAACTTTATAAATTTTCCAGCTTGCTCACATCTTCTGTGAAAAGCATTTTATAGATCCACACTCACCAAATGCTGTGAATTCCCAAACTGGTATGGCTTTAAGATGCAAAAAAGACAAGCCTGCAGGTGTGGTGTGGTGTCCTCAGAGATGATATAACTCTTTATGCGATCTCACACTGAATCTCCTTCCCAGATATTTCCTCATATAGCAAAAAACATAAAAGAAAAAGATGCCAATGATATACTGCTATATACCGATAAAAATATATTTTATAAAAAATGCAAAAAAAAAACCACCTTCCTTACACTCACATAAAGTAATTAAGCCCCTATTTCCATAGGGTAATTAGATCTCCGTGACGACACCTTTTGGGAGGGCGAAACAAGTTGACGCAACTTCCGGTTCCGACCCTGTACGCGTGACATCACTTCCGGTGTGGCATCACGTGGCCATCTATAGTGTGGGCAAAGAGGTGTGATTTTACAATTTTTATGTCACACAGTATTTGCACAGTATTTTTGAAATAATACACTTTTTAGAAATTTTAATGCACAACAACACAATATATTGCCCAGTTGTTTGCTAAAATATAAAAGATGATGTTTACCAAACATGACATGCTTTAAAATTGCACATACCCCTGCAACAGCGACAAATTACGTAAATTTGTAATATCCATAGGTGACGCTCTAAAAGCCTTTACAGGTCGCCATTTTATATTTACACAGGAGGTCTAGTGCTAGAATTTACTGTACTCAATCTGACATTTGCAGTGATATCTCACATGCATTTTGCAATCTCCACCACCATGGGACCGCCGCTTGCGTTTGCATTTGCGCACGGGAGTGGGGGTGAATTTTTTTTATATTATTTATTTTGTTTTTTAAAATTATTTTACACTGTACTTTTTTTCTTTTTTTTTCGATCACTTTTATTGTTATCAAAGGGAATGAAAATATCCAGTGTGATAGCAATAGGCAGTTTCAGGTATTCTTTTACTATTAGACTCTAGATCTCTCTTCTGCCCTTAACCCTTTGAGGACCGTAAGATTCAATGTTTTTGTTTTTAAAGTTCGTACACTTCAGTTGCTGTAACTAAGCCATTTCATGAAATAATTGGCAAAAAGCTAGATCCATTTGTTGTTTGTTGATAAGAACTAATATTTTGACTCAAACCAAAAAAAAAAAAAGAGTTTTACGTTCTTAATCAGATGATACACGCAATTAAAAACATGGGACAAATATGTCCCTTGGTCCTCAAAGGGTTAAAGCATCTGATCACATCAAGATCGGTGTGATCAGATGCTTTTCCAATTTAAAAATGGCACTGTTTATATCCAGCGAAATGGAAATGATGAAATGATCATAGCTTCTGGTCTCTTAGACCATAGAGATGATTGGAGGCATTCCAGTCCCCGAACAGCTCTATTTTCAGCCAGTGGAACAGCTGGCTGCATTTTTGGGTTCCCCGGTGGGACCGGAGAGCCTAAGAAAACCTTGGAAGGCAGCGTGAGGGGTGGGGGGAGTCCCTTCCCGGTGCTTGTAAAAGCGATCCAGCAGATATTTAGCGGCTAGGATTGACTTTACATGAAAGCCGACTGCCAGCTGAAAAAAACAATACAGGATGATGCCTGTAGCTGCAGGCATTATCCCGGTATAACCGCTCAAGGTGCAGTGAAGCACCAGTATGTTGCTGGTTCATATTGGACATATATGTAACAGCAGAGAACGTAGGCATATGATGAATTGGGTCTGTGGACCAATATGACCGCAATTCATTGTTTTTTGTAATGCCCATGTTGAGGTTAGGCCCAAAAAAGTTTTAAATTCAAAAACTGTGATAAGTTTCCATGCAAATTGTCTGGTAAGAGCTGAATTTGAGCGGGTGGCGATGTATTGTTGTGCATATAAATTGCTTTGACCCACAATCAATTGATACAAATATTCTGTGAAAAACAGCAGAGGGGCTAAGTGTTAGTACTGGCAGCAAACGGGGCTGATCCTGCTAACACTGCGTTTTTGGGGACAATAAATAAAGGAGGCACTAATATAGTTCTGTTTGTGATCAATATATTGATCGGTACAAACACTATACTAGTAATGTTGGTGATCAGCAACCTATAGCATGAGTGCGATAATGTGCAGGCAAACTAACGCTAGCTGACCCTGGCTGGGGGGGGTGCTAACTGATACTGAGACTATATGATGTCGCTAGTGGCAGTAATACAGTGATCAGTGAAAAATTCTATATGCTGACACTGTACTAATGGTACTAGATGAGTGACGGGGTGATCAAAGAGTTAATTGTGATAATGTGCGTTTAAAATGTAGGATCTTTTACTCGTGCCATGTTTGTTCTTCTCTCCCTTGACAGCATACGGGGACAGCGGAGGGGCACACACACATGCGCACGCACACCCGAAAATAGAAAGCGATATAAGTTTACGCCGCTTTGCCCAGAGCCGCCTCTCACCCACACATTGTTGACAGGTAGTTAAAAAAAAAATTTCTCTCAATTTTTTTAAACTTTTTTTTAAACATTATTTTCTTTTTTTAACTATTTTTTAAAATACTTTCATCAGAGTAGTGCAATGTTACCATAGTAACATTGTACTACTCTGGGGGGTGATCAGGGTTTTTTTTTATATATATACTTTGCATTGCATGAGCAATGTAAATCATTGCTCTGCAATGCGAAGCTTGCTTTGAACTGTCATGAATGAGTTAAGGTTGTGAGAGTTCAACATAATAGTGATCTGTGATTGGCTCCAGCTTGTCACATGGTACAGAGTGCTGTGATTGGCCCCATGTGTCATGTGAGAGCTATGGACCAATCACAGCTCTCTAGGAACACAAGCAAAGCTTTTATGAGTCAGATTAATTCATGCAAGCTTTGTTGTCATTGTGACCATGTGATCGCACTGGGTCCCGATTACCGTGATTCTCATTTTGCTGTGTCTGGTGGACACGGCAGACATGGGGGGGGGGGGCAGGGTAGCATGCCACCTCAGATGTGCAGCGTCCCCCCTCAGTTGACAGAAGGCCAGCGACGTACGGGTATGTCGCTGGTCGTGTAACTGCTGCCTGTCTACAGTACACTGAAAGTGGTTAATGTGATAGTGACAAGCAATCTGAATTATGCATATAAGGACAGTGCCTGACTTACATATATAACTATATCACAGTGCCTCCAACTGTTATGGCAAAACAACTTCATGAATAATATTAAATAATTCAGACACCTTAATAAAATATACCACCACAATATTACTCTCCTGAGTCCTTTTACTAATGTTATTTCTTACCAGATATACAAATATCTCCAAATTTGATTAATAAATAAAGATAATTTATTTATATACAAGAATAGTCATGTATATTTTATACAAAACTGACTGGTGATTTGTAGTTCATACACATGATCAAAGAAATGACAACAGTTAAAATGCAATTTAGTTCAAACCTCAGATGTACACAAGAAAAGCATATAGTTAAGTGTTCTTGCATAGCAGGAACACTTATTGTATTCTCACATATATATTCTTATTCTTATTATAGCCATATTTGCCACGCTAACTCCTCCCACAGTTTTTACACTACAAATACAAGTAATATATCAAAACGTGCGGATTGTTCCCGATCGGATTGCTATTACTTTGTGGAATGTTTCGCCGAATCGTTCAAGAAATATCGCGGTTTTTGCGGCAAAATTTTCTCATAGGAATGCATTGAGCAGCAGAGCACAGCTAGAGTGTGCAAAGGAAAAATCAGAAAAATCAGAACATGATTTGTAAACTGCCATCACTCTGCCATTTTCAAGCCCACCTACACATATCTTATATCAAAACGTTCAGCTAACCCTGCTGTCACTAAAAATGTTCACGGCTAGGACATACTCCTGATAGTTTTCACAATATGACCATTTGTTTGGATCTCACCCCTCCCATTGACTTTCATTGAAACTCCACTTTAGACACAAGAAATTTTAAGGGACGTTTTTAAACTGCGACTGTGCCTTCATTTTTTATCTTTCAGAGACATACTATACATCAAAATTTAGGTCTGTTTCTTGTGATTGTCACAATATAAACCTTTTCACGGTAGCATTTATACTTTTAAAACTACAAGCGTTTGAAAATGGCAATCGCCAGTGAACTTGGCAAGTTTAAACAGCCTGTTTAGAGCAGAGCTTCTCACACACCTGTGACTGACTGAGTCACAGGTGCAAGCAAAGGTCACTCAGGGGGCAGCTGAGTCACATTAGAGTGAGAAGTGAGAAAGCTACAGTTGGAAGGAAAAATCAGAACATGATTTGTAAACTGCCATCACTCTGTCATTTTCAAGCCCACCTACACATATCTTATATCAAAACGTTCAGCTAACCCTGCTGTCACTAAAAATGTTCACGAATGCCAGTAGTGTACCGCGCTCCAATATATTCTACCTTATGTGATATAATGAATTCATAAGTGTACCACCGATAATCAAATAATTACATCAATTAATTATACTTAAATATATGATTTGTGTAAATATATAAAATAAATTAATTTATCAATGTGAAAAAACAAAAACTATGAATGAAAAATATAAATAAAAAATATTTGCAGTGGGAATGACAGTTCCTTTTGTATAAATGAGATGGTGTTATTATTCAGTCTGGATAAAAATAAAATAAAAATAAAATTTAAAAAAAAAAAAAAAAATTAAATTAAAATAAAATTAAAAATTAAAATTAAAATAAAATTAAAAATAAAATAAAAATAAAATTAAAATTAAAATAAATAAAAAATATTTGCAGTGGGAATGACAGTTCCTTCTGTATAAATGAGATGGTATTATTATTCAGTCTGGATAAAAATAAAAATAAAATAAAAATTAAATTAAAATAAAAAAAAAATAAAATTAAAATAAAAATTAAAATTAAAATAAAATTAAAAATAAATTAAAAATAAAAATTAAAATAAAATTAAAATAAAAATTAAAATAAAAATAAAGTTAACATAAAATTAAAATAAAAATAAAATTAAAATAACATAAAATAAAAATAAAATTAAAATAAAAATAAAATTAACATAAAATTAAAATAAAAATAAAATTAAAATAAAAATAAAATTAAAATTAACATAAAATTAAAATAAAATAAAATTAAAATTAAAATTAAAATAAAAAAAAAATTAAAATAAAAAAAAAAAAAAATTAAAATAAAAATAAAAATAAAATTAAAATAAAAATAAACATAGACATAAACATAGACATAAACATAAACATAAAAATAAAATTAAAATAAAAATAAAAAAAATAATTGATATCCCGGATAAGACACTATGTTTCTTTTCCCTTCTCTGTATGTTCCATATATGGAGGACTAAGCCAAGCAGCCAGTGGAGAAAGTCTCACTGAGAAGGCTGTGCTGAGGAGAGAGGAGAGAGGAGAGAGAGGTTCACGCAGTGGACACAGACTCATCACACTATCCAGACTGAATAATAACACCATCTCATTTATACAGAAGGAACTGTCATTCCCACTGCAAATATTTTTTATTTATATTTTTCATTCATAGTTTTTGTTTTTTCACATTGATAAATTAATTTATTTTATATATTTACACAAATCATATATTTAAGTATAATTAATTGATGTAATTATTTGATTATCGGTGGTACACTTATGAATTCATTATATCACATAAGGTAGAATATATTGGAGCGCGGTACACTACTGGCATTTATGATTAATATTTATACACCTAGAGAGGGTGCGATTAGTACCTGGCGATCTAATATTTAATTAATACTAATTTTAGCACGCAATTAATTAATTATTCGTAATTAATTTGTAATATTTTATTATTTATATATTTTTCACGTATATTTTTTTATAATTTTTTATGTATGATATCAATTAACAATAGAGTTTATATATAGAAAGAAAACTCCTAGTGGCTCACAAGTAACTATCCAACTTTTTATAAAAATGTTCACGACTAGGACATACTCCTGATAGTTTTCACAATATGAACATTTGTTTGCACCTCACCCCTCCCATTGACTTTCATTGAAACTCCACTCTAGACACCAGAAATTTTAAGGGACGTTTTTAAACTGCGACTGTGCCTTCATTTTTTATCTTTCAGAGGCATACTATACATCAAAATTTAGGTCTGTTTCTTGTGATTGTCACAATATAAACCTTTTCACAGTAGCATTTATACTTTTACAACTACAAGCGTTTGAAGATGGCAATCGCCAGTGAACTTGGCAAGTTTAAAAAGCCTGTTTAGAACAGACTGCTGACATTCCTCTCAGAGTGAGTTGTCACAGCAACCCAGCTGTCTCAGCACAGTGAGCCTACTCCGCCCACTCCAGGTGCAGCAACCAAAGGTCACTCAAGAGGCAGATGAGTCACCAGGCTGGACTGTGAGCTTCAAAATACAAGCTGAAATGCATTTCTCACTATCAGGCTTGCAATGTGGACTGCTTACATGTCATCATTACTTGGTAAAGGTTGCGGCAAGAACACTTTACACAATTTCCCCAGAAATTGTAGATTTTCTAGTTCTTATTTTTATTATTATAGCCATATTTACCACCCTAACTCCTCCCACAGTTTTTACACTACAAAGACAAGTAATATATCAAAACGTGCGGATTGTTCCCGATTGGTGTGCTATTACTTTGTGGAACGTTTCGCCAAATCGTTCACGAAATATCGAGGTTTTTGTGGTGAAATTTTCCCATAGGAATGAATGGTGCATGTAGACTGGCAGCAGAGCACAGCTAGAGTGTGCAAAGGAAAAATCAGAACATGATTTGTAAACTGCCATCACTCTGTCATTTTCAAGCCCACCTACACATATCTTATATCAAAACGTTCAGCTAACCCTGCTGTCACTAAAAATGTTCATGGCTAGGACATACTCCTGATAGTTTTCAGAATATAAACATTTGTTTGCAACTCACCCCTCCCATTGACTTTCATTGAAACTTCACTCACAGCCACCTGAAATGTTAAGGGACGTTTTTAAACTGCGACTGTGCCTTCATTTTTAATATTGCAGAGACATACTATACATCAAAATTTAGATCTGTTTCTTGTGATTGTCACAATATAAACCTTTTTTACGGTAGCATTTATACTTTTAAAACTACAAGCGTTTGAAGATGGCAATCGCCAGTGAAGTTGGCAAGTTGCAGCAGTGTGTTTAGAACAGCACTTCTAACATTTCTGACTGAGTGAGTTGCTATAGCAACCAACGGTCACTTAAGAGGCAGATGACTCACCAGGCTGGACTGTGAGCTTCAAAATACAAGCTGAAATGCATTTCTCACTATCAGGCTTGCTATGTACACTGCTTACATTTCATCAATCATTTGGTAAAGGTTGCGGCAAGAACACTTTACACAATTTCCCCAGAAATTGTATATTTTCTAGTTACATTATATAGTTACATAGTTAGTCTGGCTAAAAAAATACAAAATACAAAATACAAAAATCCTTCTAGTTCAACCATAAAAAAAATATTAAAAAAAAGCTATAATCCTATACCCACAGTCAGGGGCGGACTGACCATTCAAGCACTCGGGCACTGCCCAAGGGCCCGGGGTCAGTAGGGGGCCCCATGAAATGCCCCTGGTACCTTTTTATAGGCTTTTTTGGGAGTGCTTTGAGTGTGGGCAAGGACACAGGAGCCTATTGCCCGGGGGCCTCATGAGTTGTCAGTCCGCCCCTGCCCACAGTTGATTCAGAGGAAGGCAAAAACCCAGCAAAGTATGATCCAATTTGCTCCTGCAGGGGAAAAAAGGATTTCCTGATCCCCGAGAGGCAATCAGTTATTCCCTGGATTAACTTTACCTATAAATGTTAGTATCCAGTTATAAGATAATAGGACAGTTCAGGCACATTCCAAATTACTCTTTTTCTCTGAAGCAGACACCCCAAGGTATTTGCTGAGAGGCATGTTTTTCTTTTTAATTCTTTTTTTAAAAAGTAATTCAAAGATTTTTACATAAAACAAACTTCACCCATAAGAAAATTCCACAAAAACCCATCAAAAACCAAATAATCACAACACCTCTCCCTCAAAACCTTTACCTCCGTATAAGCACAACTGTATGCTTTCCCTCCACTACTGGCCCTCCACTGTTGTTTTCACTCTGAAATAAAACAAGATAAAATTAATAACTTATAGTAGCAACACACTCACCAAAAACCCTTCAAACCTTTTTATAACAACAACCACCCCTACCACCCCCAATATATATCAACTTTAGCATCCTCCTCTCTTAACTACAAAAAGAAAACATATCATACCTTCAAAATCCATGAAATTCTACCCTCCACCCACAAAGAATTACATATTCCGCCCACCAACCACACCCACTCTCATTGTTATTCATACCATTACTAATTCCATTCCCTCCACCCACTCAATTTCCAAGCTTTTTGTGTTTCTTCAAAACCATATTTTTTACAATCACAATATGCATATACTGTATATAATGCCTTCCACGGACCATGGCCACACATTTTTTAACTTTTAATTCCTCTGTAAGGGAATTCCCATGAGATGGCTGGTGAATAGATGTGCGTATGCGCACAGAAATGTGCAATCGAGGACGTGCACACGCATGGTGAAGATTGGCACCAGATGGACTATTTAAAAGGTGCCTCTGTCTGTACTGAGTGCTGACTGGTCTTCAGCTGTTCCCCGTTTCCTGCTCGTTCCTGTGTGATTTCTGCTGATCCAGCTTGTTCCTGACCTGACATGATCATCCACCCCCCTTGGAAATGTATCTTCAGCTAAGGGACGGCCTGTATCTGCATAAAGAACAGATTTATATACCGGAACAACTCAGGACTCTCATTCTTAAAAGATGCCATGACCATCCTTTAGCGGGTTACTTTGGGATCCACAAGACCTCAAATTTGGTCTCCCGTTCCTTCTGGTGGCCAAACTTAATGAAAGATTGTAAAAATGACGTTGGATCTTGCTCAGTATGCCTCTGAAACAAGTCTGATAGAGCCAAAACCTGGGGCCTATTGGAATCCCTTCCAGTACCTGAAAAACCATGGAGTATGATTTCTCTGGACTTTATTGTAGAGCTTCCCCCATCTGAAGGGTTCACCACCATCTTTGTGGTGGTTGATCGTCTGTCAAAAATGGCCCATTTCATACCCCGGAGAAGGATTCCTTCTGCTGCTGAGACTGCTTCTGCTTTCATTAAAGAGATTGTGAGTTTACATGGTATTCCCAGCAATATCGTATCTGATCGGGGAGTGCAGTTCACCTCTAAGTTCTGGAAAGCTCTGTGTGAGGCACTAGAGATTGAACTTCGCCTTTCCTCTGCATATCACCCACAAACGAATGAGCAAACTGAGAGGACAAACCAGACTCTTGAACAATATTTACAATGTTTCTCTTCTTACTCACAGGATAACTGGGTGTCTCTCCTTCCATTGGCAGAATTTGCATATAGCAATTCCATCCACTCTGCTACCCAACAGTCCCCTTTTTATGCCAACTATGGATACCATCCTTCCTTCCTCCGTGAAATGCCGGGGGAACCCGCTGTCCTGACGGTACAAGAAAGGCTGGATTTCCTCAATAGGAATGGTCAAACGTTACGAGAAACTATTTTGGAGGCTCAGGCAAATAACAAGAGATTTTTGACAGAAAAAGGAGGGGGGACCTGAATCTGAAATGAGGAGATAAGGTTTGGCTATCTACAACAAACTTGAAATTGAGCTGCCCTTCAAAGAAGCTTGGTCCAAGATACCTGGGACCATTTGCAATCAAAAGAAAGATTAATCCTGTAGCTTTTGAATTAATGTTACCAAAGAATATGAAAATCCATCCAGTATTCCATGTCTCTTTATTAAAACCAACAGTTCCAAGTCTATTTCCGGATTGAGGTCCAGAATCTCCTGCCCCACTGCTTGTCGAAGGTAATGAGGAATATGAAGTAGAAGCCATCCTGGACTGTAGAAAGAGGGGTGGTCAGACCCAGTTCCTCATCAAATGCAAAGGCTACGGTCCAGAGGATAATTCCTGGGAACTATCCGCTAATATCCATTCTCTACGGTTAGTGCAGGCTTACCTTAATCTTCATCCTGAAAAACAAGCTTTAGTAGGCATCCGGAGGCTGCCCCTAAGGGGGGGGCAATGTAAGGGAATTCCGTGAGATGGCTGGCGAATAGATGCACACGCACGGCGAAGATTGGCACCAGACGGACTATTTAAAAGGTGCCTCTGTATGTGCTGAGTGCTGACTGGTCTTCAGCTGTACCCCGTTTCCTGCTCATTCCTGTTTGATTTCCTTATTGCTGACCCGGCTTGTTCCTTACCTGACTCTGATTACTCTCCTGGTTGATACTTGTTCCTGACTTCGGCTCTGCTTCTGACTTTGGCTTTCTTAAGATTTGGTACCTCGCTGTCCGGCCGTTGATGACCCCGGCTATTCCTATGACATTGCTCCTGTCTCCCATCCCAGCTTCCTGTCTTACTCTGGTGCACACTTGGCGATCTACCATACCAGCTCTGCATATCACTACTGATCCTGAATCGTAGGTTCATCAGTCTTCCAAAGTCTCCAGCTGCAAACAACATCTGCTGGCGCTCTTGTCCCCCTGGTCCCTAGACACCCTCTGTTCCACTTCCAGTGGGGTCAGGGCTAGTGACACAAGTGAGGCCAACCTCGTCATTTCAGTCTCCAATCAGGTAAGTGACATCCTCCTTCCTAAACACCAAAATGTTTTACACATCCCACAGACTCTTTTTTACACAGTTCATCAACATCCAAATAACCCTTTCTTCGCTCTTTCCCAGCTTACATAACCCAAACATCATCATTTCAAGTCACTCTTTCCATCCCAGTCAAACCCTTCACCATCTTCATAAAACTATTCCATACCTTTTTTGCAAAATCACACTCCCAAAACAAATGTTCCACGTTCTCCACCTTCCTGCATTCCTCCCTTGGACACACCGCACTATCCACAAAACTTCTCCTCTGAAACTCTCATCGGTAAACATCTATGCACAGCCATCTACGCCACATCCTTCTGTCTATTTACAAGTACCTTATTACACACATTCCTCCATATTCGCTTACTTTGTAATTCACTCAAACCACGTATCAATTCCAAACTTTCTCTCCCTTCTAACACACCCATCACCTTCTTACTCTTACTTCTTACGTAACCATATCTAACTCATATCTCATACATCTTTCAATCCTCACATAAAACCATGGCGCATTAAAACATATCGGCTTCCGCAAATCAATCTCACACAACTTATACTTTCTTAACACACTTCCACATACATATTTCATACAATATATATACAATAACATACAAATCTTCCTTCTTACGCATACGCACACACATACTTACATATTTTACAACCAAGAACAGTTCAATGTTTACCACACCCTTTCCTCCATATGTTTTTCCTTTCATCACTTTCACTCTCTTTAGTTTTTCCATTCTTGCTGACCATACGAATGTAAAACACTCTTTTATTATTTTCTTCAATACTCTGTCCATAGCTGGAAAAACATAATATAAATACAATAGAATTGGCAAAATGACAAATTTAATAATCAATGCTTTCCTCTCCAAAGTTAAGGTCCTTAATGACCAAAAATTAATTTTTTTCTTAACTTTAACATGCACCTCCTCCCAACTTTCCCTCCCATACAGTTCATCATTAAATTTGCCACCCAAAATTTTTATAGCACCCTTACACAGTTTCCAACCACACTCATCTACATCATTCCATTTACCAAAAAACTTACATTCACTCTTTTCCATATTTATCCCAAACCCACTCACAGAACAAAAAATATGAATCAATAACTTAACCCTTCTCAATCCAGCAATTCTTTTACACAATACAGTCACATCATCCATATATCCAATCACATTTAAACTCCCCCCACTTCCACCCCTCTCACAAACTTATTTTTTTACCAACATTCGCAACAAAGGCTCAATTACGCATATAAATAAAACAGAGGACACCCCTGCCTCACACTCCCACCCACCCTTAACAGTGACCACCCATTCACCTGTACCCTACTAACCATTCCACTATACAAACATTTAATTCATCCAAACATCACCTCAGGCACGCACATTCTGCCTAGTACCTTAAACATAATTTTATGTGAAACCCTGTCATATGCCTTCTCAAAATCCACCCCCAACACTGCAATCACTTGCTTCCTTTCTTTACAATGCCACAACACATCTCTCAAACATATCAAACTTTCTGCAATAGATCTCCCTGGCACAGCACACACTTGTTCTTCTCGCACCATTTTCCAAACCACCTCCCATAATCAATCCACAATCATTTTAGCAATCAAGTTCTAGTCCACATTCAACAAAGAAATTGGCCTCCAATTCTGCAAATTCTCCTTACACCCTTTTTTATATAACAACACAATTATACTCTCACCCATAGATTAAGGTAACTAACATCCACCCAAAATTTCCAAACATACTTTATACATCCTATCACCCAGTACTTTGCAAAAGGTACAATAAAATTCCACCAGCAATCCATCACTCCCAATCATTTTAGTTTCTCCTTTCTCTATATCACCACTCAACATATTCATTTCCTCCTCACCCAAACCCTTCTCAACATGCTCCAAAACGTCATCTTCCATACTTCTATCTATCTTTCTTTATCCACATACAACTTTGAATAAAAATCCCAGACTGCCTTTCTCACTTTTTATTACTATATACCTCTTCCCCATCCTCATCCAACACATTCAACAACTCCACTTTTCCACCATATACCTTCTTAAAGAAAACCTTTGTACACCTGTCATCTTCTTCCTTAAGCATAGCCTTAGCTTATGACAAAATATTCTTCCCTTTTTGTTCCATACATTTATTCAGTCTCTATTGCCTCATCCAACTCACACTTCACATCCTCACCTAACCTCCTCAATGCACTTCAAACCGCCTTTGCTATCTATCATACTCCTCTCTCTCACATCTTGCCTTTTCACACTCTTAACAAAAAAATTATTTGTTCTTACTGTCATCCATTCCCACCATTCAACCATGTTTTCAAAGTCATTCATCCTCCTTATCAATTTATTAAATAAACATACATATTCCTTCCTTACCCCCACATCTTCCAATAGACTCACGTTTAATTTCCATACTGCCCTCCCATATACATTCTCCCTTTTCATGCTTATGTCGATTCTACCATGGTCCGTGAAAGGCTCCCTTTGTACAGCAAACTTTTCCACTTCCCAACACCTAGATAAAAAACAAAATTTAATTTGTGAGCATACATCCCCTTTATCACTAAAAAAACATAAACTCACCCTCCTTCCCAGCATCCTTTAACTTAAAAGTATTTAAAATATCCCCTAATTCCTTCCCAGACTTATCCACAACATCCCCCCCCTTTACTCCCCCAACACACCTATCCCCTGCCCTTGAAATACACCACCATTGGTTCCCCCCCAGAAAAAGCTTTAATTTATCAAACAACACCACCCTCTCATGCCTATTTGTGCTAGCATACACCCCAACCACCTTATACACCATACCTTCATACTCAAAAACCACCACCACACACCTACCCCTTACAACGTGAACAATTTTTTTTATTTTAAAATTTTTCTTTTTAAATAAAATACAAATCCCCTCATTTTTTTCTTTCCCAAGTGACCATACGGTTGCACCATGTGGCCACTCAGCAGAACCCAGAAGGGTTCCTCTAAGAGATTACAGTCCTGTAGACATATTGGCCCTGATTTACTAAGAATTGAGTCTACCAGCAGACGCTGAACATTCAGGCAGACTCAATTCAATCAATCAAGACCTGTCAGTCCTCAGAAAGGTGCCCAGCAAGCTAATTAGAAAGAGTCTACTTTCTAGACACTTTCCTGTTCGTAAATACGAAATCACGTTGGGCGTATTTCTAGATGTGATGCATGATATGTTCACTAGGTGGCACACAAGCGCGGGCTTTGTCCCGTTGCATATGAGAATACTTATAATTTAAAATAAAAAGCACCTATATTTTAATTTTTTTTTTTTGTTACTGTTTCTCCAAAAATGATTGGCCAACTAATGCATTTCCTAATGAATGTCATACATCATATTTTCAAATGTCAAACATTTTCAAACTTATATCTCAAATAATTTGAATGTCTAGTTCTAATTTCCCAATATAATTATATATCTTCATTCTCTTTAATTGTGTAACTATTCTACATTCCAGCTCAGACTCTGCTACAGTGGCTTAGTGGTTAGTACTCAAAGCTTATAGCACTTGGGTCATGGGTTCTAATCCCAGTCATGGCCGCACTTGTCTGGAGTTTGCATGCTTTCTCTGTACAGGTGTGTTTCTGCCAACACTGCAAAGACATGCTGTTAGGTTAATTGGGCCTAGTATATGTCTGAGTTTCTAGTCTTAGATTGTAAGCTCCTTGACATTTATTAATGCCCAATATATGGAGATCAATTTCCAGGGTTCTGTCAGTGCCAGTAATATTGATCAATCAATTAAGATTTTGGCTAATGACTAGAAAGTGGAAAGGGAGTAAATCTTACCTGCGTCCTGTTCTTCTGACAAGTTTGAAACTTTCAATTTTCCTTCTGTTTATATTTCATTGCAACTTTGTTTCTCTTCTCTTAGGCTACATTCACACTAGCTTTGTCAGCAGGCATCAGACAGGCATTTGGGAAGCGTTTTTTACGCTTCTCAAACACCTATGAAAATTCTGCACATGGCAGCACACAATGCTGTTCACACTGAATCATTAGTGTAGCGTCGCAGCAAAACTGGCGCCTCATGTTGAGTCAGGAGGAGTTGAAGCCTACCATTCAAGTCTATAGTGCCGCTCCTCAAACGCCTGGCAGGCATTTGCGGTGCGGTTGCGAGGCGTTTGCGGAGCGTTAATACCATTTAACTTCATTATAGGCATTTGTGGTGCAGTTTTAACACTTGGTAAATGCCTATCAAACGCCTCAAAGCCCTGCATAGGGCATTTGGAGAGTGTTTGAGGAGCGTTAAAAACAAATGCCTGTCAAACTCTATAGAGGTGTTTGGCAAGAGTTAGAAATAAAGTCAAGTGTGAACAAGCTCTTAAACCTCTCTCTGAAACCTCTCTCTTAAACCTCTCTCCTTGACCCCCTCCCCCACCCCCCCTGTCATGACCTGTTCCATCTGCACCTATGCATAACCTCCCCACTCTTTTTATTTAACTATCTATTTACTGATCAAGTTAATGTGTCTCATTTCCTATCACCTACAGCTCAGATCTAGCATTATTATAAGATTCCTAATTGTATCTCACCACTAGTCTGATTGAATTCACAATTCCTGGTCAGTCCCGTTCCCTTACCTATAATAACCTTTAGGGCTAGTTCACACTACATGTGTTTCAGTTGCTTTTTTTGGCATCCAAAATGCACAGAAAGAAGGTTATGTGGTTGTCAATGTCATAGTACACATGCAGTTCCAGTGCGTTGCAGGTGCTGCCAAAAAAGTTGAACTGGCTGCATTGTTTATGCATAGAACTGTACTGGAACACGGTAAAACGCCCTGGAACACACTAAAACACACATGTCCCTAATTGAATTGAAGAAAAAGAGAGGAAAAAATTAACTGGAATGCATAAAAAAATGCACTGGAACATGTAAAAAACGCATCCAAAATACACTGGAACATGCTAAACATGCATCAAAAAAGTGCATGCAAAAATGCATCTGGAACACATCTAGACTGTGTTTCTATAGTGTGAAATGGCCCTTAGGACTTGTTCACACCATTTGTGGTGCAGAAACGCATGCAAGAGCACGCATTTTCATGCACAGCAAATAAGTGCAATGCCTTTTTGCAGATGTGCGCAGGTACCATGATAAAAACTTAATTGCACCTCCACACGTCTAGTAAACACAGACACATTCACAGCCACCAAAACGCATGGCACCACATTACTGTGTGGTTAGGTGCAGCACACTTTTAAAATAATATGCCTGCAGTATTTTTGCATGTTCCCACACGTTAGGCAGCCCATTGAAATTAATGAGCTGAGGAAAAAAAAAGTAAACAATGCCACATTCACACAGGCCTTCTGGCCTGTACAGCATGAATGAGTGGGTTGTTCATGTGGCTGGAGCCACCTGTTACACTATGGGGACACAGCAGCTGTATGAACACAGGTTTTAATCTGACAGGTGTGCATGTGTGGGGAAGTGGCCCTGAATGCACACTGTCTGTGTTCAGGGCTGTACACCTGCACCCATATGCTTGTCAAATTAGGACCTGCAGCATTTCCATAGTGTAATATAGGTTGCCTGCAAACGGCGACAGCCACAAAAACAAACCACTGATTCACACTCTACAGGTCACAGCACCCATGGGAATGAGCCCCAAGACCTCAATTACACATACAGCTTTATTGATTAACTCAGTACAGTTTTATCATTTAGATTTAAAAGGAATTTGGTTGGGATTGTGTCCATTAATAATGTTTTTAGTGTATTTGTACCATAAATATAATTTGGATATTTTTTCTGGCGGTGGGAGGCTGTCAGTTAGGCTGTACAGGGCCCCATGATATCTAACAGTGGCCCTGGGTGTATGCTTGTGTCTGTGCCACCTGTATAGTTAGGAAGAACAATAACTTCTTCTATGGAATACCTTGAACCTCTGCTATGTACCGCAATGTATCTAGGAATCGGACATATTTTCAACTGAAAATACAACAATTAGTAATGTTTTCCCTGCAAATGAGGATCAGCTCCTTGGTGGAGAACAGCTATCTCACCATGTCCAGATGTGGTCTGGAATTCCACAAAAGAACAATTCACAAAGCCAAAAAAATAGATTTGTATATTACCAATAAACTCTCCTAACTACATTCCCATCCACTAACACTCCCCACAACCACTTCCAGGTGCGCGCGAACATCCTTCCACAAACGTGATGACGTATTTCCGGTATGACAGTTGCTCTAGTGCCAACTCCAACAGCCGTCTTGGCGTTTATTTGTGCACCATAGCAATTTTCCACGTGGCTCCATTGTGTATATGACATTCGCAAATATATGTTTGCAGCTCTATTGTGTATTTGGCATTGGTTAATATATGTTTGCCAGTAAAGGCCCAAAGTCAACATAAATTGGGGGCCCAATTTATTATTATTAAGAAGATTGTAGAAAAAGAATAGCTAGCTGCACATTGAACACGACCTATTCATTGGTACAAACCATTGTCTTGTAGTGCAGTAGGGGGCTTTTGGTTTGTTAGTTTGGATATGCTTGCATATGTGCATTCTTAACGAGCTAGATTTGGGCATATTATATAGCTCACAAAATATAAGTGTTAGGGGTGCTAGTATATTGAACTTGAACATGAAATAACCCCCCAAAAAGATATAGTCCAAACATTTATTGATCAAATATATATTCCACATTTATTTGGACAGCAGAAACAAGTAGGTACAGTCAACTTCTTGGTGGGAAAAAAAAAAGCAGGGTTGATGTTGCTAAAATAGAACGGCCCTGCTCATAAGAGCTTACAATCTAAAGATTATACTTCTAATGAACTGTGCTTTCACAGGTTACAGCAGGAAAAATATAGTTAATATGAATCAAGCAACATTTTCAGGGCCATAAAATTAACACACACCATCATTTAGTAGGATTATCTATCCACAAAACAGGCTCCAAATCAAAATATCAATATAAAAATACATAAAGTACCAAAATAACAAACGCCTCCCACCTCCCTAAATCCCCCACACATACATTTCTCATCAGGTTTGTCCCAAAACTGCATTTCAGTTTAAATAAGCAAACTATAGCCAAGTGCAGATTTGAAAGAGCAGAGCAATTGACATGTGGGATTACAATGCAGAGATAATAAACACATAATCATTGTACAATAACACACAAACACACTTTAGAAGGAAAAAAATGCAAAACATTTACAGCCCACAACAAAACACAGCCTGAGTGTTGTCTGGGGCAATTCAGCACAATATCGCTTCTCCCCCCCCCCCAAACCACCACAGGCACGGACTTGCTGAAAACAACCTGGCCTATTACCAGGGGAAATCACCCACTACAGCAGATCTTTATATAACATACAGTCAGGTCCATAAATTTTGGGACATCGATACAATTCTAACATTTTTGGCTCTATACACCACCACAATGGATTTGAAATGAAACAAGATGTGCTTTAACTGCAGACTGTCAGCTTTAATTTGAGGGTATTTACATCCAAATCAGGTGAACGGTGTAGGAATTACAACAGTTTGCATATGTGCCTCCCACTTGTTAAGGGACCAAAAGTAATGGGACAGAATAATAATCATAAATCAAACTTTCACTTTTTAATACTTGGTTGCAAATCCTTTGCAGTCAATTACAGCCTGAAGTCTGGAACGCATAGACATCACCAGACACTGGGTTTCATCCCTGGTGATGCTCTGCCAGGCCTCTACTGCAACTGTCTTCAGTTCCTGCTTGTTCTTGGGGCATTTTCCCTTCCGTTTTGTCTTCAGCAAGTGAAATGCATGCTTAATCGGATTCAGGTCAGGTGATTGACTTGGCCATTGTATAACATTCCACTTCTTTCCCTTAAAAAACTCTTTGGTTGCTTTTGCAGTATGCTTTGGGTCATTGTCCATCTGCACTGTGAAGCGGTGTCCAATGAGTTCTGAAGCATTTGGCTGAATATGAGCAGATAATATTGCCCGAAACACTTCAGAATTCATCCTGCTGCTTTTGTCAGCAGTCACATCATCAATAAATACAAGTGAACCAGTTCCATTGGCAGCCATACATGCCCACGCCATGACACTACCACCACCATGCTTCACTGATGAGGTGGTATGCTTAGGATCATGAGCACCTTTCCTTCTCCATACTCTTCTCTTCCCATCACTCTGGTACAAGTTGATCTTGGTCTCATCTGTCCATAGGATGTTGTTCCAGAACTGTGAAGGCTTTTTGAGATGTCGTTTGGCAAACTCTAATCTGGCCTTCCTGTTTTTGAGGCTCACCAATGGTTTACATCCTGTGGTGAACCCTCTGTATTCACTCTGGTGAAGTCTTCTCTTGATTGTTGACTGTGACACATATACACCTACCTCCTGGAGAGTGTTCTTGATCTGGCCAACTGTTGTGAAGGGTGTTTTCTTCACCAGGGAAAGAATTCTTCGGTCATCTACCACAGTTGTTTTCCGTGGTCTTTCGGGTGTCAGGGCAGGAGCGATGGATTGGGCAGGCAGGCCTATGGTAAGGTCACGCAGCGACTGACGACAGCCACTACCCACAGACCAGAGTCCCTCAGGGAGCGGAGTCTAAGCCCAAGGCTGCCCTTCACCAGGGCCCCTGATGGTGGGGATGGACTTGACGCAGCCTGAGACCAGGTCACGGCCCCCGAGTAACCCCAGCTGCGGTAACGACTGCCGCCAATGGCGTACAGCTGGTGCGAGCTACATGGGAAAACGTGTAGCGTGGTCAGACAGGCCGGGTCTATAACAACGGAGCAGACAGTACAAGACGGTAGGCAGAGAATACACAGGTCACGGGCCGGGTTCAGCAACGGGAGGTCAGGTAGAGGGTTAAAGCAGAGAATAGTCTTGTCCAAGCCGAGTTGGTTACCAGGAGAGCAATGAGAACAGAACAAGAGCTTGCTGCAAGGGAACATACAGGCGGGGGCCGCCATCTATTGCCTCGAGAACCAATGGGGTAACTCGAGCCTGCAGGGGAATGGAGTACTGGGCAGCAAACGAGCTGTCCATAAACAACCCGCCGGCCCCAGAGTCTACCAACGCCTGGGCCGTCACCGAGCCCTCCGCCCAAGAGAGGACATCAGTGGTTTATTTTTGCAGGACGCCGGGGACAAGGAAACTCCACCCAAGATCTGTCCCCGACAGGATCTCAGGTGCGAGCCTTTCCCGGAAGGACCAGACAGGACTGCCGAAAATGCCCACCGAGGCCACAGTACAGGCAGCGACCCTCCCGGCGCCTAGCAGCCCGCTCCCCCTCAGAAAGGTGAGCAAACCCCAGCTGCATGGGCTCACTGTCAGACAAACCATCCACAGGAGGCGTGGGAGGAGAGGGAGGAACGGGTGGGACAGAAAACGCAGGCGCCAGTCGGTTGGGAGGCCTCCGCAGGCGCTCCTTGAGTAAAGGCCTCTCCCTGAGCCTGGTGTCAATCAGGATCAGGAAGGAAATGAGTGCTTCCAGCTCCACAGGCAGTTCCTTGGCTGCAATCTCGTCCTTCAACGCATCTGAAAGGCCATGAGAAAAAGCTGCCACCAGAGCCTCATTGTTCCAGCCAACCTCTGCCGCCAGGGTACGAAACTCTATGGCGTACTCGGCAACAGTCCGTGAACCTTGATGCATGGACATGAGCAGCTTGGCAGCCGAGGCAGAGCGAGCCGGCACGTCGAATACCCTACGGAAGGCGTCGACAAAACCGGCAAACTCGTGAATCACCGGTTTATTGTTCTCCTATAAGGGATTTGCCCAGGCCAAGGCCTTATCTGAGAGCAGCAAGATTGGGAAGCCCACCTTTGACCTTTCAGTGGGAAAAGCGTGAGGTATTAACTCAAAATAAATGCCCACCTGGTTGAGGAACCCACGACACTGACTCCGGGTCTTTTGGTGTTGCTGAGCTCACTGGTGCGTTCCTTCTTTTTAAGAATGTTCCAAACAGTTGTTTTGGCCACGCCTAATGTTTTTGCTATCTCTCTGATGGGTTTGTTTTGTTTTTTCAGCCTAATGATCGCTTGCTTCACTGATAGTGACAGCTCTTTGGATCTCATCTTGAGAGTTGACAGCAACAGATTCCAAATGCAAATAGCACACTTGAAATGAACTCTGGACCTTTTATCTGCTCATTGTAATTGGGATAATGAGGGAATAACACACACCTGGCCATGGAATAGCGGAGAAGCCAATTGTCCCATTACTTGGTCCCTTAACAAGTGGGAGGCACATATGCAAACTGTTGTAATTCCTACACCGTTCACCTGATTTGGATGTAAATACCCTCAAATTAAAGCTGACAGTCTGCATTTAAAGCACATCTTGTTCGTTTCATTTCAAATCCATTGTGGTGGTGTATAGAGCCAAAAATGTTAGAATTGTGTCGATGTCCCAATATTTATGGACCTGACTGTAAGTTGGATTTGGAGCACGCCAAACAAGGCCCCACCCCCAATGAAGGCCACACCTACCACTGTCCTTCATTTGGTCAGAGAAAGTGATTGCACCTGATTATCCAGCACCAATCCTCTTCTCACCTGCATTAACCATTGTATACAGGCCCCATAAATCAGAGTCAGAAATAAAGCAACAGTGAAGTGTACCTGTGCAGCATGAAACAGAAAATTGAACAGGGCTGTGAAGGGAAACCCCATGGCAACATTTATGGGCACTATGGGCACAATTCACTCCAGATTATCGCAAGAGTTAAGGCAGTCACATGACCACATCTTGCATGCAATACTGAAAATGTCAATTCACTTTTGCTACTATGCGGGATTTCCCATAAATCGGAAAAACACTCATGAAATCAAACATAAAAAGACCTTACACCCCGGTCACATCAAAGCCGATTTGGAAATGTAACAACTGATCTTTCCTGTTAATATTGTAACTGGTATATGAGTGCTAGCAGGGTTGAAGGTTTTGTGCAGTGCACAGTGTGCCGCATGTATGCAGCAATGGAGCAATAGCTCCAGGATGAATACTGCTGCGACAGATGTGAGCTGCTTGCTCTTCTGGAATCTCGTGTTAGAGATATGGAGGAGCAAGTTGCAACACTGGGCAGAACTATCAACCTTGAAAGGGGTCTTCTGCTCTCTGAGCAGGTAGCTAATGGGATTGATGTGGAGGGCGGTGGGGCTAATCAGGATTAGGTAGGAAGATTGGTTACTGTAACGAGAGGGAGTGGTAGGGGCTCACAGAAATGGAAGGCTGGCCCTGGGTTTGAGCACCCAAACAGATTTGCCAAGTTGGGTGAAGATGTGGGGGTGGCAAGCTCAGGGGTGGCAGCCCTGGATGTTATTGCCATCCCTAACAGCCGGGAGGGCAGACCATCTGGGAGGGCTGGTGAGGGTAGTGCAGGAAGGTCTAGACAGCTGGTGGTAGTAGGGGATTCTGTGATCAGAAGGACTAATAGAATAATTTATCGCCAGGTTCGCCTCAACCGAATGGTTTGCTGTCTCCCTGGTGCCAGGGTTCGGCATGTGGTGGACCGGGTTGATAAATTACTGGGAAGGGCTGGGCATGACCCAGCTGTCTTGGTTCATGTTGGAACCAATGACAGAATACATGGAAGGTGGAGGCTCCTTAACCACTTCCTGTCCGGACACTTTTACCCCCTTCCTGTCCAGGGCACTTTTCAGCTGTCAGTGCTATCACACTTTGACAATTGCGCGGTCATGGAACACTGTACCCATATGAATTTTTTACTATTTTTTTGAGACAGATAAAGCTTTATTTTGGTGGTATTTATTCACCGCTGGGATTTTTATTCTTTTTTGCTATGTAAATGAAAATGTCCACAAATTTTGAAAAAAAGTGTTTTTCTTAATGTGTTAGTGTTAGTGTTTTCATAATATTTTGCAAATAAATAATATTTCATCATAAATCTTGGCCAAAATTTATTTTGTTATCTTTTTAGTAAAAAAAAAAAATAAGCCAAATTAGTTTATAACCAAAAATTATAATTTTTAAAAAAATTTTTTACATTTTTATTTTATTTTTTTATATTATTATTTATGTTTTTTTTTTTACATACTGTCACCCTAGCAGTACAGTATCACCATGGTGACACTGTGCTACTTGTGGGGGGTGATGAAGATTTTTTTTTTTTTTTTTACACTGCTTTTACACCCATATAGGATGTAAAAGCAATAATTTCTCTTTTTCTCTGGCTGCATTCTTGCAGCCATTGAGAACTACTGAGTGAGCTGTGATTGGTCACAGCTTGTCACATGGTACAAGGCTGTTGTGAATAGCCTTGTACCATGTGACCTCTGTGATCATTCACAGATTTCACACGTAGTAAGCAATGATGTCACAAGTGACATCTTGCTTACTGCTTTGCATGTGATCACTGATTGGCCAATCAGTGATCACATGATCTGGACCTCATACAGAGGTTCCGTCTGACGATCGGTGTTTCACTGTGTCCGGAGGACACAGCGGGCACTGGATCGTGGTGCTGCGCGCTCCCGGGGAGAGCGCACAAGCAGGGTGCGGGGAGGCCGTTTATAAACGGCCACCAGACCCTGCACTGCCAGGCGGGAGGTTAAGAATCAATTTAAAGAACTAGGCTGCAAGTTGAAGGGAAGGATCTCCAAGGTGATATTCTCTGAAGTATTACCTGTGCTATGCGCAACTCAGGAAACACAGGGGGAGATTAGAGAACTCAATGTATGGCTGAACCCCTGGTGTAAGAGGGAAGGATTTGGGTTTCTAGAGCACAGGGCTGACTTTTCATTGGGGTGCAACCTATATGCTAGAGATGGTCTGCACCTAAATGGAAGGGGGTCTGCTGTGCTGGGGAAGAAATTTATAGGAAGGCTGGAGGAGTATTTAAACTAGGATTGAGGGGGGAGGGAGAATTAGATTATAATGGGGTAGACAGATCAGACAGGGTTCAGTACTTATTCGTGGGTGTAATGGGGAAAGATGGGGGGAAGGCTATGGCAGATGATAAGAAGGTTCCCATGTTACAAACAACCAGTGGAATTGGTATCATTTGTATGAAAATAAAAAATATGCAAAATACGTGTGAACAAGATGTCAATCAATTAAATTGTTTGTTCACGAATGCCAGAAGTCTGCTAAGCAAAATAGGTGAGTTGGAAGCTTTGTTGAAGAGCACTATAATTTAATTGGTATTGCTGAATCTTGGCTTCATTCTTCGCATGACTGGGCCATTAATATTTTAATATTTTATGTAAATGGATAGAAAACTAAAAGATCGTATTCAAAGAGTAGTAGTTAATGATTCATACTCTGAATGGTCTAGGGTCATCAGTGGTGTACCCCAGGGTTCAGTGTTGGGACCCTTACTTTTTAATATATTTATAAACGATACAGGGTCTGAGATTAGAAATCCCATTTCAGTCTTTGCAGATGACACCAAGCTGTGCAGTGGAATAACATCCTTACAGGATGTCTTCCACTTACAAGCAAACCTCAATGCACTGTTTAATTGGGCAACTATGAGATTTAATGTTGATAAATGTAAGGTTATGCACTTGGGGGCTAAGAATATGCATGCATCATACATACTAGGGGGAGTACAACTGGGAGAATCAATGGTGCAGAAGGATCTGGGAGTTCTAGTAGATCACAGGCTTAATAATGGCATGCAATGCCAAGCTGCGGTTTCTAAAGCGAGCAAAATTCTCTCTTGTATTAAAAGAGGTATAGACTCCAGAGAGAGAGATATCATATTACCCCTGTACAAATCATTAGCAAAACTTCATCTGGAATATGCAGTTAGTTTTGGGCACCAATGTACAAAAGGAACATTGGGGAACTGGAGAAAGTACAGAGAAGGGCAACTAAACTGATACTAGGCATGGAGGATCTCAGCTATGAGGAAAGATTAGAGGAACTGAATTTATTCTCTCTTGAGAAGAGGAGATTAAGGGGGGATATGATCAACATGTATAAATACATCAGTGGTTCCTATAGTGAACTCGGTGTTAAGCTATTCACCCTGAGGTCATCACAGAGGACAAGGGGGCACTGTTTACGTCTTGAGGAAAAGAAATTTAATCTCCAAACACGGAAAGGTTTCTTCACAGTGAGAGCTGTGAAAATGTGGAATAGACTCCCTCAAGAGTTGGTTCTGGCCAGCTCAGTGGATTGCTTCAAAAAAGGCCTGGATTGTTTCTTGGATACACAGAATATAACTGGATACTAACATTTACAGGTGAAGTTGATCCAGGGAATATCTGATTGCCTCTTGGGGGATCAGGAACAAATTTTTTTTCCCAGCAGGAGCAAATTGGATCATGCTTTGCTGGGGGTTTTTTTTGCCTTCCTCTGGATCAACTGTGGGTATAGGATTATAACTTTTTTTTTTTCTATGGTTGAACTGGATGGACGTTTGCCTTTTTTCAGCCAGACTAACTATGTAACTATGTAACTTACAGTGAAGTTGCCAATTTCCTTGTGATTTGCAAGACATCTGACACAGATGTCTATACATCTGTGTGAATGAGTATGGGGTACATGGTACCGCTACTCATTCACCAAAAATAAAATGTGTAGTGTAAAAAAAGACAGGGCAAAAAAAATCTAAAAGAATGTCCCCCAAAAGAGATCCAATGTCAATCACGATGTAAGCCGCCGGCGACCCGAAAAAAGATAGGGGGAGCGGGATCTGGGGGCCCCTTGTTAAAGGGGGCTTCCAGATTCCGATAAGTCCCCCGCCCACAGAGGCCCTTGTCCCCTTTAACATGGGACAAGGTGCCTTGGCGGGGAGTCCCCCCTACCCCAAAGCACCCCCCCATGTTGAGGGCATGTGGCCTGGTATGGTTCAGGAGGGGGGGCTCGCTTGTCCCCCCCCCTTTCCTGACCTGTCGGGCTGCATGCTCGGATAAGGGTCCGGTATGGATTTAGGGGGGACCCCACACAATTTTTAATTTTTTTTTGTAATTGCCGACCTTTATTTTTAGATTCAGCTGTCAAAATATATATCTAGATCTTCGAAGTATGTAAAAGCATTACAGAAATAAAATATAAAGAATAAGAAACAAAAATACTGTAGAATCAATAGAACTAAGGAAATCAAATTAGAATACATAAAGATATGCCTAGCTACAAATAGTGCTGTTTGTTAAACACAGTAGTCTAATCGTGTCGATCGATTGCTGTCTTGCAGAGGACTCCACACAGAGATTTACTATTAAACAGCATCTAAAAAGAAAGCGCCCATGGCAGACGGCTAGATTGTGTTCTGCGCATGTGCATTTATACCTATGCTTAGACGCTGGAAAAGCATCTAGTTCTTGACTGTCATGATTTCCTTTTTAAAAACTATTTTTTACCCATTTAAAAAAATTTTTTGAAATGAAAGATATTGTTTAACTACCTGCCGACCGCAGATAGCCGAATGACGGCTGCACT
This sequence comes from Staurois parvus, assembly GCF_062004578.1. Lineage (NCBI taxonomy): Eukaryota > Metazoa > Chordata > Amphibia > Anura > Ranidae > Staurois > Staurois parvus. The sequence continues at coordinate 1,526,342 of NW_028318754.1, forward strand.
GCGGCCGGCCAGTTCTGGGTGGACGTCATATGACGTCCTCCCAGAACGCGCTCTCCTACGCGCCCCCGGGGGCGCACACCCAGCGATCTTCGTGATCGCTGTGTCCTACGGACACAGCTGATCACGTGACGTGGTAAAAGGCCAATCACAGCAGCCTTTTACCACGTGATCAGCCGTGTCCAATGACACGCTGATCACCGGGAAATGCAAATGCCGGTTCTCGGCTGCACTTTCCTCACGCTGTCAGAGCGTGAGGAAAGTGCTGCCAAAAACCGGCAGTTGTCAGAGCGGGGATCGGCACCAATCATCAGGGTGACTGATCATCAGTGCCCTGATGATCGGTGCCCAGCAGTGCTACACACAAATTCCGCCCACCTGTGCCCAGCAGTGCACCCACCTGTGCCACCCAGCAGTGCACCCACTTGTGCCCAGCAATGCACCCACCTGTGCCCAGCAGTGTGCCCACCTGTGCCCAGCAGTGCGCCCACCTGTGCCACCCAGCAGTGTCACCACCTGTGCCCAGAAGTGCCACCTACCTGTGCCCAGTAGTGCTACCCACCTGTGCCCACCAGTGCCACCCACCTGTGCCCACCAGAGCCACCCATCAGTGCAGCCCAGCAGTGCTGCCAGTCAGTGCCACCAGTCAGTGCCCAGCGGTTGTGCCAGTCAGTGCGCAGCAGTGCTGCCAGTCAGTGCCCAGCAGTGATGTCAGTCAGTGCCACCTATCAGTGCTGTCCATCAGTACCCATTATCAGTGTCGCCTATCAGTGCCACCAATCAGTGCTGCATATCAGTGCCACCTATCCGTGACACCTCATTAGTGCTGCCTATCAGTGCAGCCTATCCGTGCCACCTCATTAGTGCTGCCTATCGGTGCCGCCTATCAGTGCCACCCATCAGTGCCGCCTATCAGTGCCCATCAGTGCTGCCTCATCAACGCACATCAGTGAAGGAGAAAAATCACCTGTTTGAAAAATTTTATAATAGAAACAAAGAAACTTTTTTTTTTTTCAAATTTTTTTGCACTTTTTTTGCTTATAGCACAAAAAGTAAAGTGCCCAGCAGCGATTAAATACCACCAAAAGAAAGCTCTATTTGTGAGAAAAAAATGATAAAAATTTCATATGGGTACAATCTTGCATGATCGCGCAATTGTCAATCAAAGTGCAACAGCGCTGAAAGCTGAAAATTGGCCTGGTAAATAAGGGGGTATAAGTGCCCGGTAGGCAAGTGGTTAAAGTGAAGTCCCGATATTTGTGAAAGCAAATTTCAATGTGAACATGTTTCTACAGTGATTTTTCATTGTGTTAGACGTGCTTCTAGCATGCCTGCTTTCTTAGACAGATTCCTGTATTGTGCCTAGTTAGTAAATTTGCTCTCGCGTCTACTTGTTAGACATTTTCTTTAGTAAATGTCTTTGCCGTCTAAAAGTAGACGGACTCTAATGAATCCTCTGCACCATAAAACATGAATCTTCTGCACCATAAACAGCCCAACGGTATCTCACTTAGGCCCGGACACTACCAGCCTCACAGTGCTCGGAGCCTCTGGTGCTTTCGCTGCCACACCTTCAACTTAGACTCTCCCACAACAAGCCACAAGGACAAGCTGGGAAGAAGTACCACTCTTGTTAACTTTCAGCAGTGCTTTACCAAATAGCAGCATGGGGTGCACCCAAAGGAAACACTCCAAGGCTGAATAGAGCTGGTGCCTTCAGAAGCCTAATAGCCCAGACACATGATCTGAGCCAAAAGGCCGGGAAGCAAAGTTTTCAAAGGAAGTCAATTTTTTATCTTACTTCCAGACTACCTTTCACAGGTTTGGAGGCCCTAAAATGCAAGGACAGTTCAGGCACAATCCAAATGATTCTTTTTCTCTGAAGCAGACACCCCAAGGTATTTGTTGAGAGACATGTTGAATCAATGGAAGATTTAATTTTTTGACAGAAGGTTTTGAAAATTGAAAAAAGGAAAGATTTTTCCTTTCTTTTTACATAACATTTTGTCATTTTATTGAGAGATTTCTCATGCATGCCATGGTTATATATGGAAATGCACCCCTAAAACTATTCTGCTCCTTCTCTTGAGCATGGGGTACCAAATGTTGGAGACTTTTTTCTGATTCATGACGTATACAAGAGCCCAGAACCCATGAACTGCATCAATTTCTCAAAGGGTGTCATTTTCTCATTTCACAGGTTTGGAGGTCCAAAAATGCAAGGACAGTTCAGTCACACCCCAAACTACTCATTTTCTTTGAAGCAGAAACCCCATGGTGTTTGCTGAGAGCCATGTTGAATGAATTAAAGATTTAATTTTTTGACACAAGGTTTTGGAAAATAAAAAATGAAAGATTTTTCCTGTTTTTTTACTCAATGTCATGATTTCTCACGCATGCCATGGTTATATGTGGAAATGCACCCCTAAACACATTCTGCTCTTTCTCCTGAGCATGGGGGCACCATATGTTGAGACTTTTTTCTAATGCTAGACACATACAAGAGCCCATAACCCCTGAACTGCATAGAATTTTCAAAGGGCGTTATTTTCTCATTTCACTATCTAACTCCGTTTCAAAGGTTTGGAGGTCCAAAAGTGCAATGACAGTTAAGGCACACCCCCAAACAACTCTGTTTCTTTGAAGCAGACACCCCAGGGTATTTGCTGAGAGGCATTTTGAGTCAACGGAAGATTTAATTTTTGGACACATGGTTTTGGAAATTGATAAAAACAAAGATTTTTCCTTTTTGTACACAACAGTCACTTTATTGAGAGATTTCTCATGCATGCCATGGGTAAATGTGGAATTACACCCTAAAACACATTCTGCTCCTTCTCCTGAGCATGAGGTGTAATGCATATATTGGGCCTATAATAATTTTTACCTTCATTAACATTATTGTGAACTTTTGATAGGTATCTAATTCTCAGTTCTTAAGAAATTCCAGTATCTGGACATTTTGAGAACTGCTGTAATAAAAGGACATTATAAGCCAGCCTTTTTATTCTCTAGCCACCTGGTGTAATCTAACTTTCATGTTAAATAGCACTAAAGGGGTATGAGATAAATAAATCTTTGGGGGCATTTGTTATCATTTGGTATTAACCTCTTTTGGTAATAGCTGTATGAGGATTGGCTAGATTCATACATTGACAAAAGGTTGTAATCACTTATTATATTTATCATCAAGTGGTTAAGGGAGGTGGCAAAACCGCCAAAACAAATGGTGCCCCTTGGTGAGAAAGTCTAAATGTTTGGGTGAATGTTACTAGTGTGGAATACACAGCATTAATTACATCTCTCTTCGTTTTCATGTCTGTCTTCCATGTCTGACTGAAATACCTAGACTAGTAAGCTATGTCGAACGTCATTTTTAGCTTTTGTCTTTGCTAATATTTTAGTTAGACTGATTATGAACAGTACAAATAAAATTGTACTGCCAGTGAATGAAGTGAATGTGAAAACATCCTAACTGCTCAGTAGCACCTATTGCAGCAGGGTGTAAGTGTGAACGAAAAGAGCTCTGAGTAGACTCTTGAAGGCAGTGAAAAAAGAAAACGTAGGATCTGTGCCTTTCTGCCAAAAAGCAGTTCCAGTTGACCCTTGATTGAGATTAGGTCAAGACCAAGGGCGGACTGACAACTCATGGGGCCCCTCGGCAATAGGGGATCATGGGGCCCCTGTGTCCTCGTCCAAACCCAAAAAAGCCTATGAAAAAGCCAATGAGAGGTACCAGGGGCATCTCATGGGGCCCCCTACTGAGCCTGGGTCCTCGAGCAGTGCCCGAGTGCTCAAATGGTCAGTCCGCCCCTGGTCAAGACACTTCCCAATCCTTGTGATTGAAATACACCTGTGGGCCTAAATCACACAGAATGATCTTGTGTATGAATCTGTATTCTTTGTAATCTACTAACTGGGGATTGTAAACTTTTAGTTAGACCTGTGAACAATAGCTACATTGTAACTGCTACAAACCATACTGCAAATAGTTTTGCCTCAATTAACTGCCTGCTGTACTCCAAGCACTCAAATATTTTATTATTCAAATTTGCTCTAATCCTTTTTTTAAAAAAAACAAAAACCTTTCTGAAAAGTCCACAGGGGTGATTGAACTATTGATGAGTTCAGGAAATCTCCAGGCTGTTTTGAAGGACTATAGTCAGAACAGGGAAAAATTAAAGTATTGTTCTAACAAGTAGTAAAAAGCAGCAACGGTGACAGGAGTGGTACCTGTCAAAGCAATCACTGGACTGTCAAGGTCCTACCTTTTCCCTGAGGTTATGTTACTCCATGTGCTGGCGTCCATCTTGGATTCTGCTGTGCATGGTGGGAATCCTTTTATGCCTTCAGGTCTCTGTGGTCCATCCCCCAGAGGGGTGTGGCTGATGACATATAAGCCTGTGGCCCGCACATGCTCTTTGCACTTGTGTCTTGTGTCTTTGTGTTGCTATTACTCTGTTCTGACTCTCGTGACTCTCCTGGTATCTGATTCGGCTTGTGACTCGACTATTCTTTGTATTCTCCTTTGATCTGACCCTCTGTTGCTGAACCCGGCTCGTGACCTGTGATTCTTGTCTGCTGTCCTGTACAGTTTTGTCCTGCTGTTGTTGACCCGGCTTATCTGACTACTCTTTTGTCTCTTCCACCAGCTACACGCCATTGGCCACCAGCTGAGGTGTCTCGGGGGCTGCGACCTGGTTCCTGGCTGCGTCAAGTCCATCCCCACCATCAGGGGCCCTGGTGAAGGGCAGCCTGGGACTTATACTCCGCACCCTGAGGGACTTTGGTCTGTGGGTGGTGGTTGTCGTCAGCCAGTGCGTTACATTGTTAGGCCTGCCTGTCCGTTCCTCGGCCCCTGCCCTGACATGGACAGAGATTAGCTACCTCTGGGGGCAACTGCTTAAGGTTGGGAAATTTTTACAGTATCCACCAACTGACTCCGAGGGAAGAGATGATATGTAAATATGCCCTGGGTTGTAAAATATTTACAGTCAGGTCCATAAATATTGGGACATGGACACAATTCTAACATTTTTGGCTCTATATACTACCACAATGGATTTGAAATGAAACAAACAAGATGTGCTTTAACTGCAGACTGTCAGCTTTAATTTGAGGGTATTTACATCCAAATCAGGTGAACGGTGTAGGAATTACAACAGTTTGCATATGTGCCTCCCACTTGTTAAGGGACCAAAAGTAATGGGACAGAATAATAATCATAAATCAAACTTTCACTTTTTAATACTTGGTTGCAAATCCTTTGCAGTCAAGTACAGCCTGAAGTCTGGAACGCATAGACATCACCAGATGCTGGGTTTCATCCCTGGTGATGCTGTGCCAGGCCTCTACTGCAACTGTCTTCAGTTCCTGCTTGTTCTTGGGGCATTTTCCCTTCAGTTTTGTCTTCAGCAAGCGAAATGCATGCTCAATCGGATTCAGGTCAGGTGATTGACTTGGCCATTTCATTACATTCCACTTCTTTCCCTTAAAAAACTCTTTGGTTGCTTTTGTAGTACGCTTTGGGTCATTGTCCATCTGCACTGTGAAGCGGCGTCCAATGAGTTCTGAAGCATTTGGCTGAATATGAGCAGATAATATTGCCCGAAACACTTCAGAATTCATCCTGCTGCTTTTGTCAGCAGTCACATCATCAGTAAGTAAAAGAGAACCAGTTCCATTGGCAGCCATACATGCCCACGCCATGACACTACCACCACCATGCTTCACTGATGAGGTGGTATGCTTAGGATCATGAGCAGTTCCTTTCCTTCTCCTTGCTCTTCTCTTCCCATCACTCTGGTACAAGTTGATCTTGGTCTCATCTGTCCATAGGATGTTGTTCCAGAACTGTGAAGGCTTTTTAAGATGTTGTTTGGCAAACTCTAATCTGGCCTTCCAGTTTTTGAGGCTCACCAATGGTTTACATCTTGTGGTGAACCCTCTGTATTCACTCTGGTGAAGTCTTCTCTTGATTGTTGACTTTGACACACATACACCTACCTCCTGGAGTGTTCTTGATCTGGCCAACTGTTGTGAAGGGTGTTTTCTTCACCAGGGAAAGAATTCTTCGGTCATCCACCACAGTTGTTGTCCGTGGTCTTCCGGGTCTTTTGGTGTTGCTGAGCTCACCGGTGCGTTCCTTCTTTTTAAGAATGTTCCAAACAGTTGTTTTGGCCACGCCTAATGTTTTTGCTATCTCTCTGATGGGTTTGTTTTGTTTTAGAGCCTAATGATGGCTTGCTTCACTGATAGTGACAGCTCTTTGGATCTCATCTTGAGAGTTGACAGCAACAGATTCCAAATGCAAATAGCACACTTGAAATGAACTCTGGACCTTTTATCTGCTCATTATAATTGGGATAATGAGGGAATAACACACACCTGGCCATGGAACCGCTGAGAAGCCAATTGTCCCATTATGTTTGGTCCCTTAACAAGTGGGAGGCACATATGCAAACTGTTGTAATTCCTACACCGTTCACATGATTTGGATGTAAATACGCTCAAATTAAAGCTGACAGTCTGTAGTTAAAGCACATCTTGCTCGTTTCATTTCAAATCCATTGTGGTGGTGTATAGAGCCAAAAATGTTAGAATTGTGTCCATGTCCCAATATTTATGGACCTGACTGTACATGATTGGGAGCGCTGGACTTGAATGAGATTTTCTAAAAGAGGTATTTTTTAGGCCTAAGGTTTGGGAGGGTTTCTGGTATGATCATTATAGAAAGATGACATGCCCAAATGAAATAGATGTTTGGAGTATATGGTTGTTAGAGGCAATGAGTAGGGCAGAGGCAGTAAATGTTTTTAATATGGAATGTGAGGAGAAATCACGGGACAAACTAAAACATTTAATGTGAAAATGGCTTAATGTAGCTTAACGTGTAATAAACTACCTAAATCTCAATCAATTGACTTGAAACTTTGCACAGCCCAAGTTCTCAACATCCCAAACAGGTCATGGAAGTTTCATAGATTTTGGCTTGCCATAAAGAATATGGGGGACATTAAGCTTGTTTTTTGGGGAGCTTAATGTGGCTTAACATACAAAAAAGAGCTTAGATGTTAACCAATTTCCCCCAAACTTCGCACAATAGAAGACTCTATCTGTGGCAACATATTCTGAAAATTTCAGATCATTTTATAAATCATACCAAAAGTTATTCACATCAAGCTATATTTTACAATGCTAAAATATTTAATGAAAACAGCTTAATGAAAAAAGAGCTTAACATACCATATTGACTTGAAACTTTGCACAGCCCAAGTACTCGACACATCATAGACGTTTCATAGATTTCAGCCTTCCGCAATGAAAATGGGGGACATTAAGCTTGTTTTTTGGGAGCTTAATGTTAAGCTCCAAAAAGCAAGCTTAATGTCATTAATATTCCTTGAGGGAAACCAAAATCCATTAAACTTCCAGACTACTTTTGGAAAACTGAAAACTTACAAAGAAGTTCCAGTCACTTGTGAAAAACTGTAGTTGCTGACTTTTAAAAAAACAACCACTCACCTGTCCCATGATCCAGCGGTGTATTCACCCTAGCCGGTTTCACCCACAGTCTTCTTTCATCAGTGCTGGCATCTTAACCATTTCCATACCGGGCACTTTTACCCCTTCCTGCCCAGGCCATTTTTCAGGTTTCAGCTCTCTCACACTTTGAATGACAATTGCGCGGTCATACAACATTGTACCCAAACTAAAATTTTATCATTTTCTTCACACAACTAGAGCTTTTTTTTGGTGGTATTTAATCACCACCGGGGTTTTTATTTTTTGCTAAATTAACAAAAAAAGACCGAAAATTTGGAAAAATAAACACGTTTTTCATTGTTTCTGTTATAAAAGTTTGCAAATAAATAATTGTTCTTCATAAATGTAGGCCAAGATGTATTCAGCTACATGTCTTTGGTGAAAATAACCCAAATTAGGATGTATTTTTTAGTTTGTAGGAAAGTTACAGAGTTCACAAACTATGGTATAGATCTGAATATTGATCAATCCTGAAGTACTGACAGCCAATCTAATTTCTTGAGGTCCAAGAATGTCAGAACAGTACAGATATCCCCCAAATGACCACTTTTTGCAGAGTAGACAGTCCAACGTACTTCATAAGAGGCATGGCGAGTTTTTTGAAGTTGTATTTTTTTTGTCATAATTTTTCTGGGACCTGTCATGTGTTTCCTTGAAGACTGCAGGGGGGAGGGAAGGAGGAGAACTTTCGCTTTCGATCACCTCGGCAGTCGGAGTGGAACTGTGAGCGGTTATCTGTCAAAATCGGGTACCTGCTCCCCCCCGCTTGCGAAAAGTGCCAACAGGAGTGGGGGACAAGCCCTTAAAGTGGAACTTCCTCTTTTGAGTGCAACTCTGCTTCCAGTTGTGCAAAGTTTCAAGTCAATTGATAAAGGTCTAGAAGCATTATGGCACATAAAGCTATTTTTACAATAAGCTGTTTTTGAAACAACCTGAAATTTTCACAATTTGTTGGTACATGTAGAGTAGGCTTCACTAAATGGCGGACTGCGGTCCATACATGGACCAAGTGGGAGTTCAGTCCGGACCTCGGTCGCACAACCCAGCATCCTGAGCGGACTCCTCTCCTCCCACCACTGCAGATGTTAAGGATTACTGCCCTCCAGAGGGTGGGAGAAATGGCAAGGTGGACGAGGACCTGGACCCCCCCATGCACCCGCCCACCGCAGCAGAGCAGGCAGAAAGAATGGAAGGTCTACAGGGAGAGAAGCAGCTGCCCAACCCCTCCCTCTGAATACACTCATCGCCACTGAACCCGCAGCAAGGAGGACCCAAATCCCCTCCCCCCACATTCACCCACCTGCCAACGCTGTCGAAGTCACAGCAGAGTGGGCTGGAGGAAAGAAAGGTGTAGGAGTATGCCCAACCTCTTCCCTCCATTGCACTCATCCACCACTGAACCCACAGCAAGGAGGAGAGTGGGAGGCACAGAGCCTAGCGGCAGCAGCTGATGTGCGCACCCAGAAGAGGAGTCTACCCTGCCACTCTCCCCGCCCTCCACAACACTGAGTTAAGCTAGGGGGAGATTATGGGGGGCTGTGATGTCAGAGAGGGAGCTGTGATATGGGGGGCTGGGAAGTGAGAGGGGTGAGCTGTGATATGAGTGGCTGTGAGAGAGGGGAATTGTAATACTTGGGGAGTTGTGATGTGATAGGGAGAATCTGTGATATGGGGGCTGTGATATGGGGGGAGTGATGTGATATAGGGGGCTGTGATGTGAGAATGGGAAGCCGTCATATAAGGGGTTGTGATGAGAATGGGGGGGCACTGTGATATGAAGGTTTGTGAGAGGGGAGGCAATAATGTGAGAGGGAGAAGCTGTGGTATGGGGGGCCGTGATGTGAGAAGGGAGAGCTGTGATGCTGGAGGGGGAGCTGTGATATGCTGGGCTGTGATGTGAGAAGTGGGAGCTGTGATGCGAGATGTGGAGCTGTGATATGGTGGGCTGTGATGTAAGATGGGGGAGCTGTGACATGGGTGGACTGTGATGTGATATGGGTGGCTGTGATGTGAGGGGGGAGCTATGATAAGGGGGACTGTGATATGAAGGGTTTGTGATGTGAGGAGGAGGGCTGTGATGTCAACAGGGGGTGAGCTGTGATGTGGGTGGTTGTGATTGCAAGGGCGACTGTGATGCGAGGGAGGGGTCTATGATTGCAAGGGGGGTGTGATGTAAGCGGGGCTGTAATGTTGGGGGGCTTTAATGTGAAAGGGGGTTGTGATGTATGGAGAGCTGTGATTGGAAAAGGGGGACTGAGGACACTAATTGTGCTGATATGGACTGTCATCTTTCAGCATTTGATAAACAAGGAGAGCCACAAGATAATGCCAAGTCTGATACCCCAGTAAAATCCTCAAATGGATTACAGAAAGACTGTGAGGCACAGGAACAGAAAGGGTAAAGCAGAGAAGTAAGACATGGAAAGGCCAGGCTGGAGTTAGAAGAGGATATGAAGTCAAAGCCTAGCGGGAAAAGTTGTAGTAAGCGTGCGGGAAACACTAGCATCAGAATTAGTAACAGAAATTTATAAACTACTCATGTCACTTTTGGATATTTCAAGAGCTTCCTCTAGAGATTCATTTTACAACTTTAAATGTTCATATTGCTTAGCTATCCAACAGGCAGCAAAAATGAGTGGTGTTTCCCGCACGCTTACTACAACTTTTTTTAAATGTCAAATATAATAGCAGAATTCTCTGCAGGGATACTCCGCTATTATTTTTGACATTTAAAAGTATTGCGGTTGCAACATTGTATCTATTTGTATCCGAATAGAAACATCTGTATCCAAAATGGTTACAAATAGATACAGATGTTCTTCTTCTTTTTCTTTGTCTTCATCTTCTTCTTTTTCTTCTTTTCCTTCTTTTTGCAGGTCGCAGCTCATGCGCATTTTTTTTAATCGGTAAAAAGATCGGCTGATTTGCCCATCATTGCTGTGAAAATCAGCTGATCGACAAAATCGGCCGTTTTTTTTCCAACATGACCGATTAAAAAAATGTGTTAAAATCACGAAAAACGGCCGACAAATTCACCCACTAACGATCCGAAAATCAGCCAATTATTCTTTTGGACAAATTTTCAGCCGATTTTCCACCCATCTATGGCCTGCCTAAATCTCTGGATGGTCAGACCACTTGTAAAACTGCCCCTTCATCCTGTAAGCAGCCAGAGAAAGTTGCTAATCAAGTGTCAGCCAATGAATGCTCTCAGTCTAAAACAAAGCCTTTTGTCAATAGATGCTGTACTACATTAGAAAAGATAAAATGTTATGCATGTGGATTATTTGGCCACATTGCTCGATTTTGTCTATCCTCTTCTGCTGGACAGGTAGCGGAACAAAATCCATATAACAATGAGATGTGATTTTGAAGCGTATTCAGCATGCTTTGGAACATGGCCTAGGTATAACAAAATCCATATAACAATGAGATGTGATTTTGAAGCGTATTCAGCACGCTTTCGAACATGGCCTAGGTATAAGAAGTGTGAACAGCCTAGATCATGGGTCCCATTCCAGCATATTAAGGTACAGAATGCATCTATACAGGCTGAGAATAAGCAACTGAAATGGGATGAATTTCAAACTTCCAAATCAGATTTTATGGAAGTAAAAAGAAAAAGTACAGGTTATTGGAGAAAACATGCTGGTATTTATGGTGTCTAACGTTTGTCTTCAAGCTAACAAATTGTAAGAGTGTGTTTATGGAATTTATGTTGTGTTGTCTGAAGTTAACTGACTGATGTTTGTTTAGAGCTTCAAAAAGCAAATGCTGTCTTAGCTGCTGACAGCCCACTAACAACTGACCCCCTCCTGTATAGCCAGGTCTGTGAGTGCAAATGATTCTATTGACATGCAAATGTTCTGAGCTGACTTAATCCTAAAAGGCAAAGGTAAAACATCTGTAGTAGTGAATTGATATGTGTATTTACTATTATTTATTTTATTTATGTCAGGTACTTATATAGCGCTGTCAATTTACGCAGCGCTTTACACATATATATATTGAACATTCACATCAGTCCCTAACCCTCAAGGGGTTTACAATCTAAGGTCCCTAACTCACATTCATACATATACATATTAGGACCAATTTAGACAGGATCGAATTAACCTACCAACATGTCTTTAGAGTGTGGGAGGAAACTGGAGTACCCGGGAGGAAACCCACGCAAGCACAGGGAGAACATGCAAACTCCATGCAGGAGGCTATAATGTTTGTTTTCTAGAAAGACAGTTTTGAAGTTTCGTTGGTGAACTATACCATCTTGTAAATTAATGGTAACACTAAAATGTTTATTTTGAGCTGCTCATTTTTAACCATGGTGAACAATTTTTTTTCTTTGGATATTAATGGTATGCCATGAACAAAATCCACATTGTAATATTTAGTTGACGTCAATAATTTTTGTATTGGGAAACTCACTGTATGCTGTGTTGGTGTCAAAAAGTCCCTAACCGTTGGTTTATTTTTTAGGCGAAAAATTAAATGTTTATTACTAAATTTTATTGGTGTTTTATCTTGCAGGTTCTGTCATGGGCTTTCAGAACAGAAGACGATCATGGCCTCCATTGATTAGAAGGCCCTGATTTACTAAGAATAGTGTCCAACAGCAGACACTGAACATTCAGGCAGACCCAAGTAAATCAATTAAGACCTTTCAGTGGTCAAAAATATCATCTACAGGCAGACTGAATTGTCTTTGATAAATCTCTGATCCGACTAGACCAGGGGTGGGCAACTGTGGCCCTCCAGCTGTTGGTGAACTACAAATCCCATCATGCCTCTGCCTTTGGGAGTCATGCTTGTAACTGTCGGTTTTGCAATGCCTCATGGGACTTGTAGTTCTACAACAGCTGGAGGACCACAGTTGCCCACCCCTGGACTAGATGCAATTGTAGGAGCAATGCCGGATATGGTCCCTAGGTGGCGCACAAGTGCTGGCTTTGACCCGTTCACGTTTATTTGTATGCCAGATGAGAAACCTCACAGGTGTGCTTGTTTTAATGGCTTTTTTGGGGGGGGGGAGGGGTTGCTGCTATTATTGTTGCCTCTATTAATTTTCTTGCCTTTGCCTTTTTTCTCCAAAAATGATCTAATGCATTTCTTAATGAATGTTACAAAGTCATACATCCTATTTTCGAATGTCGAACTTATATCTCAAATAATTTGAAGGTCTAGTTCTAATGTCCCAATCTAATTATATATCTTCACTCTCTTTAATCATGTAACTACTGTACAATCCAGCTCAAACTCTGTTACAGTGGCTTAGTGGTTAGCACTCATGGCTTGCAGCAGTTGGGTCATGGGTTCTAATCCAAGTCATGTCAGCACCTGTCTGGAGTTTACATGCTTTCTCTGTTTGGGTAAGTTTCTGCCCACACTCCAAAGATATGCTGTTAGGTTAATTGGGCCTAGTATATGTATGAATTTGTGGCCTTAGATTATAAACTCCTTGATGTTACAGACTATTGTGAAGGCCCAAAATATGTAGGTCAATATGTAGGGTTCTGTCAGTGCCAGGAATATTGATCAATCAATTAAGATTTTGGCTATGGACTAAAAAGTGGAGAGGGAGTAGAAGAGCTGACTGGTGTATGCAGGGCCGCTGATAAGAGGGCATGGGCAGCTGACAAGCCCATCTACAGCTGTTAAATTCCATTGTTAGCCTCCTGTCGTTCTGCTCAGTGTTGTGAATGTTAGCTGGGCTCCTGCTCTGCTCCACAAGTTTGACATTTTCAAGTTTCCTTCTGTTTATATTTGATTGCAACTTTGTTTCTTTCCTCTCCCCCAGACTGCTACAAACCACTCTCCTTATACAACTTGACCCCCCCCCCACTGTCATCACCTGTTCCATCTGCAAATCTATGTATCACTGCTCAACTCTTTTTATTTAACTATTTATTTACTGATCTAATTAATGTGTCTCATTTCCTATCGCCTACAGCTCAAATCTAGCATTATTATAAGATTCCTAATTGTATCTCACCACTAGTCTGATTGAATTCACAATTCCTGGTCAGTCCCATTCCCTTACCTATAATAACCTTTAGGGCCAATTCACACTACATGTGTTTCAGTTGCTTTTTTCTGCATCCAAAACGCACAGAAAGTAGGTTATCCAGACTGCGTTTCTATAGTGTGAACTGGCCCTTAGGACTTGTTCATACCATTTGTGGTGCAGAAACGCATGCAAGAGCATGCATTTTTCTGCACAGCAAAGAAACCCAATGCCCTTTGCAGATGTGCGCAGGTACAATGATGAAAACTTAATTGCACCTCCACACGTCTGGTAAACACAGATACATTCACAGCCACCATAATGCATGGCACCCACTACTGTGTGATTAGGTGCAACACAATGGGCTGAGGAAAAAAAAGTAAAAAATGATACATTCACATAGGTCCTCTGGCCTGTACAGCATGAATGAGTGGGATGCTCGTGTGGCTGGACCCACCTGGTACGCTATGAGGACACAGCAGCTGTGTGAACATAGGTTTTAATCTGACAGGTGTGCAGGTGTGGGGAAGAGGCCCTGAATGTTCACTGTCTGAGTTCAGGGCTGTACACCTGCACCCATATGCCTGTCAAATCAGGACCTACAGTGTTTCCATAGTGTAAAATAGGTTGCCTGCAAACAGCTCCAAGTCCACAAAAACACACCACTGATTCACACTCTACAGGCCACAGCACCCATATGAATGAGCTCCAAGACCTCAATTACACACAGAGCTTTATTTATTAACTCAATACAGTTTTATCATTTAGATTTAACATGCATTTTGTTGGGATTGTGTACATTAATAATGGTTTTAGTGTATTTTTACCATAATTATAATTTTGATATTTTGATATTTTCTCTGGTGGTGGGAGGGGGGGGGCCTGTCAGGTAGGCTGTACGGGGCCCCGTGATATTTAACAGTGGCCCTGGGTGTATGGTTGTATCTGTGCCACCTGTATAGTTAGGAAGAACAATAACTTCTTCTATGGAATACCTTGAACCTCTGCTATGTACCTCAATGAATCTAGGAATTGGACATGTTTTCTACTGAAAATACAATTATTAGTAATGTTTCCCCTGAAGCAAGCATGAACTAACCCCTTAGTATTATAAAGCATCCCAAATTCTCATTTGCCAGAATGTACCCAATTATGCAGAGGCCAGATCTGTGCGCCCAGATAGGACCTCCCGGTGGCTATTCTATGGACAAGGTACACTTTTCTTTCTGCTTGATATAGGTTGATCTGCATTAGTCAGTATGTTGCAATGGCCAGAAATATTTGGACCCAAACCATATGAGCTCAGGTATCCAAACGTGAATGTTCCTTCATAGCAAACCTCCATTATGTACTGTATGGGCCTGACCCACTCTAAATTAATGCATTGTTCCAGTAGATCCTCCTATTACAGACTTTAGCTACATGTTGAGGAAATTGAACTGACTTTTCATCAATCAGATTGCATATTTTTCATCAATCAGATGGCCATCTGAACTCTAGGAAATAGAATCAAGAGGATATGACACTGTTTTTAGGAACAAAAATAGTCTTTATTCGACAAAACAAAAAAAGGCAAATACATGGCCTGATGTAAACACATGCCTGCCAGCTCCCAATTGTTTGGAAAACCAAAACCAGGCTCCAGCAGATGGCTCAATCATATCTGGAAAACATGGGGACTCCAATATCCATTGCAAGTTCGTTCAGGAACGAGAAACAATTATGCACCCCCAAATGCAGCATAGAGGAAAGGGATGGTCAAGTTGCTGTGCTGCTTCCAAACCACCTCTTGCATGCCAGGGTGTTTATGCAGGTCCTTGATGCCAGTTCTTGCCTAGTGCGACAAAATATCCACTGTCCACAAATGAAGGCGAGTGGAGGACATGAAGGTCAGCTTGAACCGCAAGCAGGACCACTCCTGTAAAATTAGAGCAAAGAATCACTGACATTTCATCATGACAATCACTTCTCAGTGCAGGCTAGCTAGAGTGCCTTTTTCATTCTTTACCATTTCAGGAGTTGAAGTAAACATTCTTGGAACAATTACAGTGTTTGGAAAGGCACAAGGTCCCCCCCTCCCCCAGGCACACTAATGCTTACTTGAGCCCAGGGTAGACTGACCAGTGGGACATTCAGGCATTGTCCGAGGGTTCGGGGTCAGTAGGGGGCACAGTGAGAGGCTCACTGGGCACAAATCACTAAGCGATATCTTAGCGCATGAGTATGAAGTAGGATACCGCATAGCATTTTTAATTTTTGAATTTACCCAAAAATGCTACTAAAATACCACATGAGTTATTTTATCAAGTCATGCGGTATTTTAGTAGTGAAAAACATGCCTTAATGTTTCAGCTGTCAGAGGGGTTCCCCACTGACAACTGAATGTAAAAGAAAGAATTGGGTGAAGGTACGAGCACTTATACATTTAAGGTATAGTAGGGAGTTCACAAACAAATGGGATGGGAATTTAATTCACTGTTGATACCATTCATGGGAACAGATTATTTGCCACCTGGGAAGGAAGTTATTTCTGGTACATGGATAAAGAAAGGTAATGCACAGTTAATAGATATAATGAAAAAAGGAGAAATATGTTCCTTTAAAGAGCTTGAAAATAAAAAGGTGTTTTTCACATTAGATGAATGGAGAAATTTCCAATTAAGGCATTTTATTGCAACACCCCCAAAACCATTAAGAACAGAGGAGAATTTAAACCCCTTTGAACAACTGCTTAGTGAAAGCAAGAAATGGAAACATGGTACCTCCCGTATCTATAAAATTCTTACTACAATAACAGGGTCTATCTCTACTCTGTATATGGAAAATGGGAAAGGGAACTTGGAATATCATTTAGCGAGCAACAAAAAAAGAAAATATTTACACTTATGCACAAGGCTATAGATATAAAGGTGGTGAATGAATTACAAATACCTAACTATAATACGTAGTATAATAAGTAGGAAACACATACGTGGAGAAATCACCTATGCGTTGGAGGGTATGTGGGATCAAGGGAACAATGTCACATATATGGTGGGAAAACCCTAAGATATAGGCATATTGGGAGGATATAATTCACTTAATGCAAGAGATTCTGGAGACTACTATCTTGAAAGATCTGGGCATGATCCTACACTCAGCGGCTAGACTCATCCACCTCAACAACCGCTCCACATCTGCCTCCCCCCTCTGCCAATCCCTTTATTGGCTCCCGACTGCCCAACGCATCAAATTCAAACTGCTAACTCTGACCTACAAAGCCATTCACAATGCCGCCCCAAACTACATAACTGACCTGATACCCAAATACTACCCTACCCGTGCCCTCCGCTCCTCACAGGACCTCCTACTCTCTAGCTCCCTGGTCTCCTCCCCCCACGCCCGATTGCAGGACTTCTCCAGGACTTCCCCCATCCTCTGGAACTCCCTACCCCAATCCATCAGACTGTCACCTACCCTCCTCACCTTCAGGCGCACCCTGAAAACCCTCCTCTTCAGGGAAGCCTACCCCAACCTCACCTAACACCCGACCTCACCTAACAACTAACCTCATCCACTCCTCCCACCACTCCATCCCCCACAGCCATCTCCTCCTGTACCACCTTCCCCTCCCTCCTAGATTGTAAGCTCGAAAGAGCAGGGCCCTCGAACCCCTCGTGTAGTGTATTGTTACTGTTTTGTCTCATGTTCTGTCCCCCTTGCTAATGTACAGCGCTGAGCATACCCTTTGGCGCTATATAAATACTGTATAATAATAATAATATGTTTATTCCATATAACTGAGGTTACTGTATAAAAATATGTCGCTATTCCACCTAATAAGCGCAGCAAAGGGATTGATACCCAAATACTGGCAGCAGCAGAAGGTACCGAAAATAAAAGATTGTATAACAAGGGTAAATTATATTTATAGGATGGAGGAACTCTATCATAATGAAGAAGATAGATTGGAGAGATTTAAAAAAAGGTGGGAAAAGTGGGATTAGAGAATGATGAAAAGAGAGTTCATGTATAAAAAGAAGAAAAGGAGGGCGCATGCGCGGCCGGCTCCGGGGATGGACGCTTACTGAAGAGAGCTCCGTCCACCCGCCAGCCTGACATCGGCACACTATGGCCCAAAGGAATTCTAATTAGCTCAAAAGAGCAATTAACCCCTCGCCATCCGACAGGGCTATGACCCGCAGGAGGAAATCGCCGGGTCACCCTGTCAAAATGACAAGTTTCTTCCCAGCACTCGCTCCCTGCAGCCAAGATGGCACTGGCCCCCTGCAGAACGGCTCATCTGCCCAGCAACAGCAGCAAGGGGAGACCACAGACCACCAGGCTGCATATCATCTGGACCCCAGGCTGAAGGGATCGCTCTACCCAGGAGACCCCGGTGGGTCCTCTCCCCCCCTGTCTCCCACAACCAGCAGCCTGGCAAAATCCAGACCCAGGCTGGATACGGGATCACCCCCTGACAGACATCAACCTTCTCTCTCAGCTACTGTACTCTCTGCTACTACTCCATCTTTAATTGAATCCTATCCTGCTTCTGACCAACCTATTATGGAGATTTCCATGAAGAACATGCTCCTGTCCCTGTGACAAACACTACATAACGACCTGACGGCTTCATTATCCCAAATTTCCAATACGGTTCAAAACCAGGATAAACGCATCCGCCATATCGAGAACAAACTAGGGGAAATGTGTACTACACATAACGATCTTATAGATGCACATACAGACCATAAGACAGACATCGAACAAATCAAGCTCAAACTGGCAGATTTAGAAGATCGCTCCAGGCGAAACACCATTAAATACCATGGGATCCCAGAATCCATAGTCATAGATACCATTGTCCCTTTCATACAACAATATATGAAAAATCTTATTCCCACCCTCACTGACGTGGAATTGGCTATAGATCGAGCACATCGAATCCCCAAACCGTCATTTCTACCTGTGACGATTCCCAGAGACATGTTGGCACGCATACATTTTTACCAGGTGAAGGAAAAAATAATGATTGCAACCAGGAATCTGTCCTCCATCCCTCCAGCCCAAGCAAACATTAAATTGTTCGCAGACCTGTCTAAAGCCACACTAAACAACCATAAGAAGCTCATTAGCATAACCAAAGCGTTGCAGAACCACAACATCGCATATCAATGGGGCTTCCCTACGAAACTCAATGTCAAATACCAAGGCAGATTTTTCACAATCCGTTCCCTAGAAGTAGGCATTGAATTATTGAAATCATGGAGCATTATGCCAACAGATTCCCATCAACCAGCATCCAACCGGCTGCAACAGATGGAAACAGAACGGGCATAGCCCCCACTCAAGCATATTATTATCTCCACGCTCAATTCCCTGGGCACCAATTTCTAACACACAAGCTGGCAATCGGCCCCGATTGAACAAACTGATCGTCCAAGTTCGTCTCAAGCATGAGCTCTTAAAAGAGTCATGCTTGCTCACGCCTCCATTTTACACAGTAGCAGATACTGCTACACATGTTACTTGAGTTGTCTGCAAGGATTTTTTACCCCTGTTTTTATCCTTGTTTTTACCGCAAGCTACCAGTCATCGTCTGCTAGAATTGCCCCTCTCAACAACTCTCTTCGCACAGTTGAACACCCAGTCCACAAAAGTAGCAGTCCCATGCTCACAGAACCACACACCTGATGGTCCATCGCCTCCACCACAGGGAAGTCCACTCCTCTTCATAGCATTTGAACCACCAAAGCTACGACATTCAAACCATCTACAATCAACAAAATGATAACTATATCTTCGCTAAATGTCCGAGGCCTCAACTCCCCCTTCAAAAGGTCCCTGCTTTCGAGAGAAGTCCGCACCATTCAACCTGACATCGTATTCCTACAAGAGACCCACTTCACCTCTTCCAAAATCCCTAAATTCAACATTCCTCAGTTCTCCACAATGTATATGGCAATGAATCCTAAAAAAAAGAACGGCGTCATTACAACTATAAGAGACTCCCTGAAGTTCCAATTTATTTCGGCAGCAGCGGACCCACAAGGTTGCTACCATATATTGATCTGCAATATCAACGATACTACATACAGTTGCAAGAAAAAGTATGTGAACCCCTTGGGATTACGTGGAGTTTTGCATGAATTGGGCATAAAATGTGCTCTGAACGTCATCTAAGTCACAACAATAGAAGAACACAGTCTGCTGAACATAATACTACACAAACATTAGATGTTGCCATGGTTTAATTGCACATAACATGTAAACATTCGCAGGGAGGAAAAGGTATGTGAACCTTTGGACTTAATAACTGGTTGACCCTCCTTTGGCAGCAATAACCTCAACCAAACAGTTCCTGTAGTTGCAGATCAGACCTGCACAACGATCTGGAGTAATTTTGGACCACTCCTCTTAACAAAATTGTTTCAGTGTAGCAATATTCTTGGGATGTCTGGTGTGAATCGCTCTCTTAAGGTCATGCCACAGCATTTCAATCGGGTTGAGGTCAGGACTCTGACTGGGCCACTCCAGAAGGCATATTCTGTGCTGTTGCAGCCATTGTTTTGTTGAATTACTTGTATGCCTTGGGTCATTGTCCTGTTGCATCACCCATCCTCTGCGGAGCTTCAGTTGGTGGACAGATGATCGTACGTTTTCCTGCAAAATGTCTTGATAAACTCTGGAATTCATTTTCCCATCAATGACAACAATCCGTCCAGGCCCTGAGGCAGCAAAGCAGCCCCAAACCATGATGCTCCCTCCACCATGTTTTACAGAGGGGATGAGGTTTTGATGTTGGTGTGCTGTGCCTTTTTTTCTCCACACATAGTGTTGTGTGTTCTTCCCAAACAACTCAATCTTGGTTTCATCTGTCCACAGTATATTTTGCCAGTAGTGCTGTGGAACATCCAGGTGTTCTTTTGCAAACTTCAAACGTGCTGCAATATTCTTTTTGGACAGCAATGGCTTCCTCCGTGGTGTCCTCCCATGTACTCCATTCTTGTTTAATGTTTTCCTTATTGTAGATGTGTCAACAAAAATGTTAGCATGTGCCAGAGATCTCTGTAGGTCTTTAGTTGACACTATGGGATTCTTCTTTACCTCATGCAGCATTCTGCGCTGTGCTCTTGCAGTCATTTTTACAGGACGACCACACCTAGGGAGAGTAGCAACAGTGCTAAACTTTCTCCATTTGTAGACAGTCTGTCTTACCATGGACACATGAACATCAAGGCTTTTGGAGATACTTACCTTTGTAACCCTTTCCAGCTTCATGCAAGTCAACAATTCTTGATCGTAGGTCTTCTGAGAGCTCTTTTCTGCGAGGCATGGTTCACATCAGACAGTCCTTCTTGAAACCAGTAAACCCAAAACAGGTGTGTGTTTTTTAAGGGCAGGACAGCTGTCAGCAACACATCCAATATCATCACACTGATTGGAGTCAAGGTTGGCTCACTCCTGGCTCCAATTAGCTCTGGGAGAAGTCATTAAGCTAGGGCCTCACATACTTTTTCCTCCCTGCACTGTGACTGTTTACATGTTATGTGCAATTAAACCATGGCAACATCTAATGTTTGTGTAGTATTATGTTCAGCAGACTGTGTTCTTCTATTGTTGTGACTTAGATGACGTTCAGAGCACATTTTATGCCCAATTCATGCAAAACTCCACATAATCCCAAGGGGTTCACATACTTTTTCTTGCAACTGTATACATTGGTGAACGTCTATGGCCCTAACACCAATCAAATTAAATTCTTCAACAAACTTAACTCCACCATAAATCGACACAGAAAAGGCAGACTACTCATCGGTGGGGACTTTAACATCATCGGTAATCCTCTTCTGGACTCCTCATCCAACAAAATATCTTCAAGACAGACCTTCAACCAATTTCTCCATTCCAACGATCTCTACGCCGTCTGGAGATGTCAACACAGTACAGAAAAGGACTCTACCTACTTTTCTCCATCCCACTCTAGAATCGACTTCTTCATCACCGATAAATGGACACTGCAACACATCACCTCCTCCAAGTTTGGCACTATTACTTGGTCAGACCATGCTCCGATCACAATCTCTCTTGACAGCAAACAACATTCATCTGTACCCCAATTATGGCGACTGAACTCGTTCCTGTTGAACAACCAAGTCTACAAGCAACAGATAATTGATGCACACAAAACATTCTTCGAATTTAACGATACCCCTGATATATCCATAACCACTTTATGGTCAACATATAAAGCATACATGACAGGTATTCTGATACAACTAAACGCCCGCATTAACAAAAACAGAACCCAACAAATAGATAACCTCCTAATATCAATCAAAACGAACGAAGAACAAAAAATCTCAAGACCCAAATATCTCTGCGTCTTTGACAGCAGATAGAAATAAATTAAGATCCCTTTTACTCCACAAATAAGATCTAAATCTCCAGAAAATGAGAGCGAATTTCTACTCACTAGGTAACAAAGCCAGCTCGTTGTTAGCAAAATCGGTAAAACAAAAACGGCTGAAATCCAAAATAGCCTCAATTAAACACCCATCTACGAATACCATAAACAAAAACCCCCAGGATATAGCGAACGCTTTTGCAATATACTACCAAAATCTTTACAACCTTAAAAACGACCCTAACACCATTCAACCGACGACCGCGTCCATACAACAATTTCTCCAAACGACCAAGCTTCCTCAGCTATCCTCAGAGCAACTTGACTCCATTTCGTGCCCAATATCGCCCAAAGAAATAGAAACGTCCATTAAAACATTACCAATTAATAAATCACCAGGAAATGACGGATACACTAACGAATACTATAAACATCTTGCCACAGAACTATCACCACACCTGACCAAAATCTTCAATCACGCTGCCACCACAGGCTCATTCCCCAAAGACATGTTGCAATCTATCATAACGACCATACCAAAACCTGGCAAAGACCCCCAACTAGTCCAGAACTATAGACCAATTTCGCTACTCAATACTGACATAAAACTTTACGTGAAAATCATATCCCGAAGAATTCTCCCCTACCTACCCATCCTAATACACTCGGATCAAGTAGGTTTCATCCCAGGTCGACAAGCACCCGATGCCAGCAGAAGAGTTATCTCCCTCCTGCACAATTTAGAAAGTACTAAGACCCCCTCCTTGCTCCTATCTTTGGATGCAGAAAAAGCATTTGACCAGATACATTGGCAATTCATTCAACTCACACTTCAAAAATTTGGCATCACAGGTTGGATGATGAAAGCCATCTTGTCATTATATTCTCACCCAGATGGCACATTATCCGATCCCTTTGACATATCAAACGGTACAAGACAAGGCTGCCCACTCTCCCCGATAATATTTATGTCAGGAATGGACTTGCCAATAATGGTGGGACTCACCTGCCTTGTGGGCTGCAGTACCAGGGCTGGCCAGCAGGTGCTCTCAGCAATCAGAGACTCACCCCTGCAGTCAGCCAAACACCTGAAGCTGATCGCAGGGGTTGTATTTAAGGAATGACCAGACTCACAGTCAGGGTCTTGGTGTGTGTTTTTCCATGGGCCCCTGTATCTTGTATCCTGTGTTCCTGTTTCTGCCTGACTTGTTGCCGACCCTGCCTGATCCTGACCTCTGCTGACTTCTCCTGTTCGATCCCTGGCTTGTGACCCTGACCATTCTCTGCCTGACCCTCTGCACCACGCTGCCCGTGAGTTACTGAACCCAGCTTGTGAAACTGACCACTCTCCCGCCTGTTCCTGGTACTCCGTTTGCCCGTTTGCTACTGACCCGGCCTGCCTGACGACTCTTGCATTGTATGTATTGTTATCTGTAGGTGGTTTGGTTTGGTTTGTTTGCACTGTGTTTATGTTTAGTTTTGCACTGCGTTTTGTATTGTTAGTCTTAATAAATCATATTGTTTATACCATATCTGAGCCCTGACATTACACCAAAGCCAATCCTGACCAGAAGTGGCTGCACAGGGAAGCCATCTTGGCTTATTGTTGCTGGGAAGGATGGATCTTGATGAGGTGGTGTATTTATCTCTGCTAGTGTTTGATGACAAAGACTATGCTTATCAGACTCTGAAGGAATATCCCAGGGATCAACTACTAGAGTGTATAAGGATCGCTCATTGCCTAGTAGATCAGGGCACAGAGTTTTCTGAGGTGCAGCCATTGATCCAGGTTTGTGCTGAGTTGGCTCGGTCCTGTACCCCTGAAAGCAGGAATGACTTTTTTCCCCCATTTAGTGTGGATCAAGTGGAATCACTAGTATGGTTGTTGGAGGATGATCCAGATAGCTTCCATGAGCATTATGCAGCTTGTCCATCACATGTGCTTATGGATTGCATAAACGCAGTGCAGTCTTTGATCAGACAGGCAATGTGTAAGCTGAGTTTTGTTCAACCAGTACTGCAGACATGAACAGATTTGTTGCACCCAGCCTCAGTCAGCTTGCAACATCATTCCTCTGCTCAAGGCACTCTTCCTGCATCCCCGACAGCACCCCCAGTGACAGCCCAGTATACTCTGCTAACTACCACATACCAGTCCCCTGCTCCCACTCGCTGCACCTATCCTTTCTTTAACCCTGTAAAGAAGTTCTCTGTAGCAACTGCTCCCTCCTCTGTTCCATCCTCCAGCTCTTCTCTGTCTTTAGCTGCTCCATTCGTTTACAGACCTGCGTTTACTTACAGTGCTCCAGTAACTAAAACCAGAAAAAAGCGAAAATTCTTTCCAACCAGTACCATCCTGCCAGTATCCAAACCGGTCAGCCTGCCGTCTGAGAACCCACCTTCTGTGGTTCAGCCTGGTGCCTCGGCACCCGCAATTCAGCCTGATGTCTCTACCCAGCCTGATGTCTGTACCCAGCCTGATGAACTGATCCAGCCTAATGATCCTATCATGCCAGACGACCCGATGCCCGCTGTTGAGCCAGACGATCCAATGCCTGATGACCCAGTGCCTGCTGTCACGCCTGGTGACCCGATGCCCGCTGTCGAGCCAGACGATCCAATGCCTGATGACCCAGTGCCCACTGTCATGCCTGGTGACCCGATGCCTGCTGTCGAGCCAGACGATCCAATGCCTGATGACCCAGTGCCCGCTGTCATGCCTGGTGACCCGATGCCCACTGTCTTGCCAGATGACTCGGTGCCTGCTGTCGAGCCAGATGACCTGATGCCTGGTGACCCGATGCCCGCTGTGGAGCCAGACGATCCAATGCCTGATGACCCAGTGCCCGCTGTCATACCTGGTGACCCAATGCCCGCTGTCGAGCCAGATGACCCGGTGCCCGCTGTCATACCTGGTGACCCGATGCCCGCTGTCATGCCAGTTGACTCAGAGCCCGCTGTCGTGCCTGGTGACTCGGTGCCCACTGCCTTGCCAGATGACTCGGTGCCCGCTGTCGAGCCAGATGACATGATGCCTGGTGACCCGATGCCCGCTGTTGAGCCAGATGACCCGGTGCCCGCTGTCGAGCCAGACGATCCGGTACCTGATGACCCGGTGCCCGCTGTCGTGCCAGTTGACTCAGAGCCTGCTGTCGTGCCTGGTGACTCGGTGCCCACTGCCTTGCCAGATGACTCGATGCCCGCTGTTGAGCCAGACGATCCAATGCCTGATGACCCAGTGCCCGCTGTCATACCTGGTGACCCGATGCCCGCTGTCAAGCCAGACGATCCAATGCCTGATGACCCAGTGCCCGCTGTCATGCCTGGTGACCCGATGCCCACTGTCGTGCCTGATGACCCGATGCCCGCTGTTGAGCCAGATGACCCGGTGCCTGCTGTTGAGCAAGACGATCCAATGTCTGATGACCCGGTGCCTGCTGTCGTACCTGGTGACCCGATGCCCGCTGTCGAGCCAGATGACCCGGTGCCCGCTGTTGAGCCAGACGATCCGGTACCTGATGACCCGGTGCCCGCTGTCGTGCCAGTTGACTCGGAGCCCGCTGTCGTGCCGGTTGACTCAAAGCCCGCGGTCTTGCCAGATGACTCGGTGCCCGTGGTCTTGCCAGATGACTCGATGCCTGCCGCTCCGTCTGGGGGCCCGGTGCCCGCTGCTCCGCCTGGGGGCCCGGGGCCCGCCGCCCTGCCTGGTGGCCTGGTGCCTGCCGCCCCGCCTGGTGGCCCGGTGCCTGCTGCTCCATCTGGTGGCCCGGTGCCTGCTGCCCTGCCTGGTGGCCCGGTGCCTGCTGCCCTACCTGGTGGCCTGGAGCCCGCTGCTCCGCCTGGTGACCCGGTGTCAAGCCCGATGTGCCTCTGTCCGGCGTCCAGCCCGATGTGCCTCTGTCCGGCGTCCAGCCCGATGTGCCTCTGTCCGGCGTCCAGCCCGATGTGCCTCTGTCCGGCGTCCAGCCCGATGTGCCTCTGTCCGGCGTCCAGCCCGATGTGCCTCTGTCCGGCGTCCAGCCCGATGTGCCTCTGTCCGGCGCCCCGCCCGATGTGCCTCTGTCCGGCGCCCCGCCCGATGTGCCTCTGTCCGGCGCCCCGCCCGATGTGCCAGTCTTTGATATCCCGACAGTTACCGGACCCGGGCGGTGGAACATTTTGCCCAGCTAGGACTGAGGCCGCTCCTTGAGGGGGGGTACTGTCAGGAATGGACTTGCCAATAATGGTGGGACTCACCTGCCTTGTGGGCTGCAGTACCAGGGCTGGCCAGCGGGTGCTCTCAGCAATCAGAGATTCACCCCTGCAGTCAGACAAACACCTGAAGCTGATTGCAGGGGTTGTATTTAAGGAATGACCAGACTCACAGTCAGGGCCTTGGTGTGTGTTTTTCCATGGGCCCCTGTATCTTGTATCCTGTGTTCCTGTTTCTGCCTGACTTGTTGCCGACCCTGCCTGATCCTGACCTCTGCTGACTTCTCCTGTTCGATCCCTGGCTTGTGACCCTGACCATTCTCAGCCTGACCCTCTGCACCGCGCTGCCCGTGAGTTACTGAACCCAGCTTGTGACCCCCAACCACTCTCCCGCCTGTTCCTGGTACTCCGTTTGCCCATTTGCTACTGACCCGGCCTGCCTGACGACTCTTGCATTGTATGTATTGTTATCTGTAGGTGGTTTGGTTTGTTTGCACTGTGTTTATGTTTAGTTTTGCACTGCGTTTTGTATTGTTAGTCTTAATAAATCATATTGTTTATACCATATCTGATGCCTGCGTTTCCCTGTGTCAGTCCACACACCTCTGGTCATACCCGGAGCCCTGACAATTTACACTCCTTATTGAATCCCTAGCTTCCAAACTCAGAGAGGATAGAACGTTCACAGGAATTATGCATCTTAGCATGGAACACAAAATCAGCCTATTTGCGGACGATATAATACTAATGGTGACCAACCCTAAAAAATCCTTCCAAACGATTTGCTCACACCTATTTACTTACTCAACAGTTTCATATTACAAACTTAATGAACCCAAATCTTCCATACTTAACCTTCACATCTCAGCCCAACTCCAAACCCAACTAACCAAACAATTCCCATTTCCATGGGAAGCAAACAGCATTCCTTACCTAGGCATCAGACTCAAACCAGTGACAGAACATCTATATACAGCAAACCACAAAATATTGCTTGAAACTATACCCCGAGAACTAAACACTTTACGCACTCAGAACTCTCCAAACTAGGCCACGTGGTGAAACTAAAAATGTATATTTTACCCAAAATTTTGTATATATTCCGCACACTCCCCTTACCAGTCCCTAATTCATTCTTCTCTAAACTACAAACAATTCTCACAAAATTCATATGGAACTCGAAAAAACCGAGATGTACCACCAATCTTCTAAGTAGACCTACAACTAAAGGAGGAGCAGGACTCCCACACCTCAAATCTCATTACACAGCTACCCTCTTAGACCAATTATATTTCTGGTGGAATCCTTCTAAGGAAAAAATCTGGTCCATAATGGAAACCCTCCCTTTTCAACCACTTAAACCCCAAAATATACTCTTGACCCCACCGTCCAAACGTATGGAATCCCAACTAAATCATCCCTGCATTGTATCCTCCCTACAAGCTTGGCGGAACCTTCTAAATTCAAAGACATTAAACATATACCTACTCCAACCAACATACTACACCTCATCATTCCCTCACTGGACCTATTTCAATAGACAAAACAAGGAATAACCAACATAAGGGACCTCTACACCAATCAATCCTTTTACCCCTTCCAAACTCTTCAATCCAAATACAATATTCCTACTGCTGAAAATTTTGCATACCTCAGAATCGCTCATTGTCTACTAACAACTAACTTACCCCACAATACTATAATACCAACTACAGCCTACATCTTCTTCACCAAACCCCAATACCCGGGTAAAGGAATATCCACTTTCTATACACACCTCATAAACTCACAATTTACTCTACAAACGACTTCCCTAACCAATTGGGAAAAAATCCTTTCAGCCCAAATAACTTTAAAATGCTGGGAAAATACCTTCAGCATCACTTATAAAGCTACCCGATGTAGCTCCCATTGGGAGTCATACTTAAAAATACTCCACCAATGGTACCTGACCCCGGTTAAACTTTCCATCTACTACCCGTAACAGTCTCCTACATGCTGGAGACTCTGTGGTGAGCCAGGCTCAATAATCCACATTTTGTGGTCATGCAAATCACTTCGTTCCTTCTGGAATACTACATTCCAATTAATCTCTGAAATAAACAAAATTCCATTAGTCCCGAACCCCTCATTAGCACTCCTACACATCGGAATCGAGAAACTCCCTTCCCACTCCCGAACAATTATTACCCACATACTCCAAAATTAATATTACTAGATTATGGAACACAAATAATACCCCCTCAATCACTTCATTAATTACAGACCTTAACACTCACTGTCAAATGGAAAAACTATCTGCAATTAATACTTCCTCCTACCACAAATTCAACATCCAGTGGACCCGATGGCTAAACCAGCCAAAATGTTATATACAACCCTGATGACATCTCAAGAGATGAATTCACACCCCACACCAAGACTGGTATTTCCTCAGTTCCCCAGTTATATTCCTCCCTCCCCAATCCTACCCTCCCCCACCTCTCCACTAACACCCCCCCCAATTCCCCAAACTCCTCACCAAGGTTCTTCAAATGCACACAAATACCACTGATGATATTGCTGAACAAGACCAACACTTCATCTGTCCAGCGGATCTACAACAAAATGATCAACCATATTTTGTCTACTGTAATGTTGTATGATTGAACCTTATCTCTTTTCCCTGTTTTTCCCTGTTTATCTTTGAAAAACTCAATAAAAATATTGAAACATAAAAAGAAAAAAAGGAAAAGAAAGTAAAAGGAAAGAGGGGAAGGAGGTAAAAGATGGGAAACGGAAGATAGGAAGTTGGGGAAGAAGAGAGGGAGATCTTGAGATTATTAGAGGAAGGGAAGGAACTGGGAAAAATAGGGGTAAAAATTGGGTGGGTATGAGGATCTTGGGTGTAATGTGAAAAGAAGGAAGTTTTTCTTTGATTGTTTTGTGGAATGATGTGATTATAGAATTTTGTAATATTGAAAGAGAAAGCAAATTAATTTAATACTTTCTTCAGCTCTGTATATACAAATGAGCATGGGGGAGCTCTTGTCCATAATGGGCAAAGTATTGACACAGCTCCAGATGATCCATATTGGCTCACAATTGATATGATCCAAAAATATATAGACAGAATAAGGTGAATAAAGCACCTGGACCGGATGGCAAACACCCACGGGTCCTTAAAGAATTGAGCTCTGTCATTTCAAAGCCATTGTTTCTAATTTTTAGGGACTCTTTAATGACTGGCATAGTACCACTGGATTGGCGCAAGGCCAATGTGGTGCCAATATTTAAAAAGGGGTCAAAATCTTTACCAAGTAATTACAGACCTGTTAGTTTAACTTCTATAGTTGGGAAGATACTGGAGAGTTTAATAAAAGACCACATAGATGAGTTCTTGCTGGAAAAAAATATTTTAAGCAACAGACAGCATGGATTCAGGAAAGACAGAAGTTGTCAAACAAATCTGATTTCTTTTTATGAGGGGGTGAGCAAAACTTTGGACAGAGGGGTGGCGGTGGACGTGGTATGCTTGTATTTTGCAAAAGCGTTTGACACAGTTCCCCACACACGGCTAATGTGTAAGGTAAAGTCTATGGGCTTGGAAAAATCTGTATGTAAATGAATAGAAAACTGGCTAAAAGATTGTATTCAGAGAGTAGTGGTTTATGATTCATACTCTGAATGGTCTGGGGTCATCAGTGGTGTACCTCAGGGTTCAGTGTTGGGACCCTTACTTTTTAATATATTTATAAACGATATAGGGTCTGAGATTAAGAATCCCATTTCAGTCTTTGCAGATGACACCAAGCTGTGCAGTGGAATAACGTCCTTACAGGATGTCTTCAACCTACAAGCCAACCTCAATGCACTGTTTAATTGGGCAACTATGTGGCAAATGAGATTTAATGTTGATAAATGTAAGGTTATGCACTTGGGTGTTAAGAATATGCATGCATCATACATACTGGGGGGGGGGGGGGTACAACTGGGGGAATGAATGGTGGAGGAGGATCTGGAATTTCTGGTAGATCACAAGCTTAATAATGTCATGCAATACCAAGCTGTGGCTTCTAAAGCGAGCAAAATCCTCTCTTGTATTAAAAGAGGTATAGACTCCAGAGAGAGAGATATCATATTACCCCTGTACAAATCATTAGTAAATCCTCATCTGGAATATGCAGTTCAGTTTTGGGCACCAATTCACAAAAAGAACATTGGGGAACTGGAGAAAGTACAGAGAAGGGCAACTAAACTGATACTAAACTGATACGAGGCATGGAGGATCTTAGCTATGAGGAAAGATTAGAGGAACTGAATTTATTCTCTTGAGAAGAGGAGATTAAGGGGGGATATGATCAACATGTATAAATACATCGATGTAGAGCTATTCACCCTGAGGTCAACACAGAGGACAAGGGAGCACTGTTTTCGTCTGGAGGAAAAGAAATTTAATCTCCAAACACGGAAAGGTTTCTTCACACTGAGAGCTGTGAAAATGTGGAATAGACTCCCTATAGAGTTGGTTCTAGCCAGCTCAGTGGATTGCTTCAAAAAAGGCCTGGATTAGATAAACATAATATAACTGGATACTAACATTTATAGGTAAAGTTGATCCAGGGATATGTGATTGCCTCTCGGATCAGGAAGGAATTTTTTTCCCAGCAGGTGCAAATTGGATCATGCTTTGCTGGGGGTTTTTTGCCTTTCTCTGGATCAACTGTGGGTATATGATTATAACTTTTTTTTTTTTTTCTCTATGGTTGAACTGGATGGACTTTTGTCTTTTTTTCAGCCAGACTAACTATGTAACTATAAAATATTGAAACTAATAAAAATGTAAAAAAAAAATCATCATTGGTCCCACCCCTTACATATCTAAGAACTGTCAAGCCAGCGGAGAGGCAGACAGCTTGGAGCCAGCATCAGGAGCAGAGCCTTTTTTTAATTTTTTTTTTTGGGTTGGCGGCTGACATCATGATTGAAGTTTGATCTACTGCGGGGGACATTCTTTTAGTTTTTTCTTTTAATAAAGGACTTGTCAAGGACTGTGTCCTGTCTTTTTTCACACTACAATTTTTGTTTTCGGTAAATGGGTAGCGGTACCATGTACCCCATACTCATTCACATGAGGAGAGGGATTTGGGGGCCCCCTTGCTAAAGGGGGCCTCCAGATTTCGATAAGCCCCCCGCCCGCAGACCTCCACAACTACAGCCCAGGGTTGTGGGGAAGAGGCCCTTGTCCCCATCAACATGAGGACAAGGTGCTTTGGGGAGAGGAGCCCCCTTGCCCCAAAGCACAACCCCATGTTGAGGGCATGTGGCTTGGTATGGTTCAGGGGGGGAGCTCGCTCATCCACCCCTTTCCTGACCTGCTGGGCTGTATGCTCGGATAAGGGTCTGGTATGGATTTTGGGGGGACCCCCACACCATATTTTTTATTAATTTTGGCATGCGGTTTCCCCTCAAAATCCAAACCAGACCTGAAGGTCTTGGTATGGATGGGAAGAGGGACCCCACGCCATTTTTAAAAATATTTTTTGATTGCTGACTTTTATTTTTAGATTCAGCTGTCAATAATATATATTATCTAGATCTTGAAAATATAATATATCAAATTCACAAAATTTTGAGCAAAATATACAGAAATATGAATAAATGTCATGTAAAACCATTACAGAAAATTATTATAAAGGATACGAAACAAAAATATAATCAATAGAGCTAAGGAAAACAAATTTAGAATGCATAAAGATATGCCTAGCTAAAAATAGTGCTGTTTCTGAAACTCAGTTGACAGTCATTCTTCCAGAGGACTCCACACAGAGATTTACTATAACACACAGTCTAAAAGAAAAGCGCCTGCAGTAGACGGTTTGATTTTGTTCTGCACATGCGCATTTCTATCAGTGCATAGACGTTGGAAAGAGGTCTATTTCTTGACAATCATGAATCCCCTAAAATTTTTTTTTTTTTACCCACTGAAATTTTTTTTAAAAGCAATATACTCTTTAAAGTGAAGTCCAGATATCTGGGAAAGCAAATTTCAATGTGAACATGTTTCTACAGTGATTTTTTGTTTCTTTAGACGTGCTTCTAGTACGTCTGCTTTTTTAGACGGATTCCTTTATTGTGTCCATTAGTAAATTTACTTTTGCGTCTATTTGTTTCACTTTCTTTAGTAAATGTCTTTGCCATCTAAATGTAGATGGATTCCAATGAAAAGTAGACTTTAGCCTACAGAAGTGCGCCTAGACGCCATCTATGCACTGTAATAAATCAGGGCCGAAGTGTCATTCAAAAAATTGTCTTTTTCCTGGTTTGTCTGTTTTCACATGTACATGTTTATGGGTTTCACCTCCCCCATTAGCTAGATGTTGCTTCTGTTTGAGTTTGTCAGTCAATTTGTCTTTTTGCTGTGTTCAGGTCTAGACCTTGCGTATGTTCTAATCTGACATGTACTGTATGGAGCTCTGATATTAACCCCCCCCCCGGTCAAATCAAGCTCGACTTTCAAATCGTGCAACTTACAGTGAAGTGCTGATTTTGTTTATGCAAATCGCACCAAAAGTAGTGCATGCACTACTTTAATGCATGTGAAGCAGTAGTCTAATAGCGGACAATAGAGTGCAACTAGGAAAACGATTTGCAAGTCGCACCCGATGTGGGTGTTAACGAGTTTCTTTGCTCCTCTGATTATCAAAACCAACTAGGTAAAGCCAGCACTCCCCAGTGACAATATAATTGGTCACCTCCAGTCTTTAGTTTTTTTAGATGGAAATTGGTTTAGGACTGCATTGAATAATTGTTACTCTAACACCTATATTCAGCTTAAAAGTGTTACTAATGCAGGCCATAGCCAGGTCGAAAATTGGCCAATTTAAAAAAAACAAAAAAACCCTAAAAATCGGTTGTTCGATCGGCCGTTACCACCAATGTTAAAAAAATTGCCCAATTTTCGTCCCGGGTACGGCCGACATTAAGCCGTCTACGGCTGGCATTAACCCCATAACTTATGTCCCTTGCAGAGACGGGAGCACACCATACAATGTGACAGCAAGAAGAAGAAGAATTTCAGTCCACTATTATATTTTATATGAAAAAGTCTTGCGGTTGCAACAAATGTATCCATTTGTATCCAAATAAAAACATCTGTATCCAAATAAAAACATTGTAATGTATCCATTTGTATCCAAATAAAAACATCTGTATCCAAATAAAAACATTGTAATACATTATTTGGATTACAATGTTTTTATTTGGATACAGATGTTTTTATTTGGATACAAATGGATACATTTGTTGCAACCGCAAGACTTTTTCATATAAAATATAATGGCGCACTGGAATTCTTCTTCTTCTTCTTCTTCTTCTTCTTTTTCTTCTTCTTGCAGGTCACGGCTCATGTGCAGATTTTTTATCGGTAAAATGATCAGCCGATTTGCCCATCATTGCCCAAAATCGTCCACAATTCCAACATGCCCGATAAAAAAAATGTGCAAGGACCCCGAAAAATGGCCGACCAATTAACTCATTAATGGTGCGAAAATCAGCCGAAAAATCGGCCGATTTTTCGGCTGATTTTCGCACCATTAATGAGTTAATTGGTCGGCCATTTTTCGGGGTCCTTGCACATTTTTTTTATCGGGCATGTTGGAATTGTGGCCGATTTTGACGATCGGACGTCTATGGCCGGGATAAGTTTAGTGTTGAGTGTTTCAGTGTTAAGATTTTAGATTAGGTCTGTGTTTGTAGATGGTCCATTTCCTCTATTCCTAAAGATCAGCAGGTATGTTGGTATATGTAGTTCTATGGCTTTACTTGTAAGGTTTTGCTGATACTTATGGGGATAACAAGTATTAGCAAGGCTTGTGTTCAATACTGGTTAACCTCCTGCTGTTAATTCAATTAGCTACACCCCCCAGCCAGGCTATCTCTTTTCAATCTTGCCTCGTTACCATAGGCTTTTCACCTAAGTGTTCCTAGCAGCCTGCCTGTGTGTCCCCAAGTGTATTTCAAGCCTGTTTCCTGTCCAGTGTCACAATGCACCTCTCCCAGCTTCTAGTTTGTGTGTTTGCAAGGCTGTTTTATCCTGGTTGTCTGCTGTGTCTTTTGTGTATTTGTCCCCAGTATCTGTGTGTTTCCATGCATACCTATCAGCTTGAAATGTACACCCTACTGTTCAGTGATCCCAGTGTCTCAGAGTTGCAAGGGATTCTTATTTGTTTATTGGCCCTTTGTTCCCAATAGCAGTAGTTCCTTGGATGCTTCGCCTCGGCCCTTCCAAGAGCCCTTCACCTTTGTTATACATGCAGGTATGCTGCAGTCTCCTCAGATAGTACCCATAGGTGTTTTTCCTGTCCTAGACTCCTAGGGGTTTATTTACTAAAGCTGGAGAGTCCAAAATCAGACTCCCTTCTGCATAGAAACCAATCAGCTTCCAGGTTTCA
This sequence comes from Staurois parvus, assembly GCF_062004578.1. NCBI lineage: Eukaryota > Metazoa > Chordata > Amphibia > Anura > Ranidae > Staurois > Staurois parvus. The sequence continues at coordinate 1,560,900 of NW_028318754.1, forward strand.
TTGCCAAAGCTTCATTGAACAAGCTGAGGTTAGAACCTGATTGGTTTCTATGCAGAAGGGAGTCTGATTTTGGACTCTCCAGCTTTAGTAAATAAACCCCCTAGTGCACCTCAACTAATATTGCACTATGGATATGGAGGTACTCAGAGCCAAATTGGGAGGTCTGCTACATGTTGGTGAAAGGGTCAGGAAATCCAACTTGCTCAGCCCAGTACCCAGGTACAATCAGAGGTGTCCTAGGACCTCAGAGGAATGATTGCCTCTCTCAGTGGGATAATATCCACTTTGCAAAGACAGGTAGGCAGGCAGGCAGGATAGTAGCCTTGCTTGCTATGAGTCATAAGGATTGGTGGTTCCATGACTGCTAAAACCTGACTTGCAGTGCCTCATCCCTGATTCTGGTTGCAGGGACTGGTGCATATACCGCAGTCAATGTGGGTACTATTCTATTGGACTTTACTGTGCTATACCCCAGAGTTCATCATGTTTTGATGGTTTATGAGTCCAGACATCCTCAGTTGATTGATACTGATGGGTGCTGGAGAAAAGAGGGTGTTGGCATAACAAGGAAAACAAGACAGGATCATGAGACAGCAATGCTGGCACAAAGAAAGGTCATGACTAATGGATGCTGAGGAATTGTCCCAACCTTATTTAAAATACTTGGGGCAAGGGTATTGGTGCTGGTATCAAATGTCTAGTGATGCCCTGTATTCTATATACGGGTTACACTGTACTCAGTGGGGTACACTACATCGGGAAGTCTACTCTACATCGTTCCTATCCTTGGCATAGGTATAGTGGAGACACAGGGATGCACCCCTATTACCTTCGAGAAAAGGCTTGGTCAAACCTGACATTCCCATACACCTACATAAATTTCCTTTGGGATTTGGGAAGGAGTTACAAGTTTGGTTGTTAGACTTTAGGCAACAGGTTTTCGATAGCGCCAACAGTTTGTGCAGTGTGTTAATAGGAGGGCCCTGCTCAAGTGGCTTATAATCTAAAGGGAGGGGTGGTACAAAAGGTAATAGCTGCAGGAGAATGATCTGATGGAGCTGGCTGAGGTATAGTTTTTAGGTGGAGGTGGATGAGGCTCCCCTAAATTAATTAGTTTTCTAAGATCACCTAGTGGTGAATATGGTAGGAACTAGCTGGACATATTGGGGAGGTTCTGGAGCAGTTCTGATGTTGACCATGGGAGGAGGTAACAAGGGAGCTGGAGATCAGGATGTCTTAGGAGGAGCGGAGTGGTCGATTTGGGTGTTATCTTGGGGTCAAAATTGATAAATCCAAGTAACACACACATTAGAGAGAGATGCTAAGGTATCCTGGTGGGAGAGTTTATTCGGGTACAATCCTAGAGCCACAGCTTTCCTAAACATCTAACGCCACCCTGTTGTTCTCCTGATTTGTGTAACACTGTTGCTCTTCCTGATGCAATTAATAATGTGCACCACTATCGGGAGAATGAACGCCAAAGCTATGAGAATGTGTACCTCAACGAGGTATCTCCTCTTGAGGAACAGAGAGGCCAATAACTCAGAAACTACTCTCTGAAGAGCCTGATCCAACCCAGGCCAGTACAAAAGAATTAGAGAGGACCCTAAAACAAAATAAAGTTAAAAGAAAAGGAAACGCTTGATACTCTTTGTTTTTTTCCCTTGTTATTTTTTTTGGTTTGTTTTGTTTTGAAGAAGCCTCTGAATTGGAGTAATAACTTGCAGTCAGGTTTACCTAAATTCTAAAAGTTTGTTAACCAACTTTTTTTACTCTCTCCATTTTTTTTGTGTACCTGACCTATCCTGTTGATTGATAGTACTGGGGAGGAGTTGCCTTTTGTCAAGTAGCTGTTGCAATTGTTGCAATGTTTTTGGGTTTTTTGTTCGTTTTTTAATGCAGTTAGCAATAGTTTTCAGGGCAACTATGTACTGTTTTATTTATTTAATAATTTTTTCCTTTTCATTCTACTTGTTATTTTTTGTTTTATGAATACAGATTCATTGCTTTTTAACCACTTCCAGTCCGGACACTTTTACCCCCTTCCTGTCCAGGCCAATTTTCAGCTTTCAGTGCTATCACGCTTTGAATGACAATTGCGCAGTCATGCAACACTGTACCCATATTAATTTTTTAGCATTTTTTTGAGACAGATAAAGCTTTATTTTGGTGGTATTTATTCACCACTGGGATTTTTATTTTTTTTGCTATGTAAATGAAAATTTAAAAAAGTTTGAAAAAAAGTGTTTTTCTTATAAAATTTTGCAAATAAATAGTATTTCATCATAAATCTTGGACAAAATTTATTCTGTTATCTTTTTAGTAAAAAAAAACAACCCAAATTTGTTTATAACCAAAAATTATAATTTTTAAACATTTTTTTTATTTTTTTATATTATTATTTGTTTTTTGTTTTTTTTTTACATACTGTCACCCTAGCAGTACAGTGTCACCAAGGTGACACTGTACTACTTGTGGGGGGTGATGAAGATTTTTGTTTTTTTACACTGATTGCTTTTACACCCATAAAGGCTGTAAAAGCAATCATTTCTCCTTCTCTCTGGCTGCATTCTTGCAACCATTGAGAACTACTGTGTAAGCTGTGATTAGTCACAGCTTGTCACATGGTAGAAGGCTGTTGTGAATAGCCTTGTACCATGTGACCTCTGTGATCATTAACAAATTTCACACGTAGTAAGCAATGATGTCAGAAGTGACATCTTGCTTACTACTCTGCATGTGATCACTGATTGGCCAATCAGTGATCACATGATCGGGACCTCACAGAGAGGTCCTGTCCGACGATTGGTGTTCCACTGTGTCCGGAGGCAGGCACCAGATCGCTGTGTGTTCCCAGGGTGCGCGCACAAGCAGGGTGCAGGGAGGCCATTTAGGCCACCTGACCCTGCATTGCCACCGTCCGGCTGTTTATATACATGGGCCGGATGGGAGGTGGTTAACAATCTAAAGTGAATTATGTAAAGTAAAAGTCGTAGTTGGAGCAGCATTAAATCTGTGCCTTTTTTTCTATTTCTTTAATTTTTTTGTTTTTTATTTTATTACTGTTCCCTCTTTCATTTTCTTTCGAGTATGCTCCATTAGCATTAAATTTTTTTGCATAATTTAAAACTAGAAGTTAAATGAGCTGTGAATTATAAAACTTTGGCGTCCAGGCCCGACTCAGTTTCAAGAGTGCGGTGGAGATCCATTGGCTTATAATTGCTTTCTGCGGACATCCCTCAATCTGCCTACTGCTTCAACCTGAGCCCCGTGAGCAGGTGGGATAACCTAGAGACTGAGACCTGGCAATATCATGCAGCAACAACCATCTCTACCTTCAGGGGCTCTGGTAAATACCGGCTGTTGCTGAGACTCTGCCACCAGTCACCTCCCCTATCCATCTCCTGCATACGGTCAGATACTGTATGCTCCCCCACGACCGCCCCCCCCTTTCCTCCAGCACTGCAGGGGATCTGTCAACATATGCAGTCCCCAATGCTGACAGTACCCCCCCCCTCCCCTCACACAGACAGGAGAGGAGAGAGAAAACTGCCCCTCCTCCTCCCGCCCTCTTCTCCTGTGTCTGCCCCGCCCACACTTCCAGCCAGCTGTCAGGAATCTAGGAATGACCAGAAAGGTGTGGACTGACACAGGGAAACGCAGGTTTCAGGTATACTATAATAATACAGTTTATTATTAGCCACCCAGATATATATATATATATATATAAACGCACAGTGAGCAAACCAACCTTCCACTAATCTTAGGAGGTGCAGGAATACAGGCGTAGTCAGGGCTGGAGAGGTGGAACGGTCAGGCCGGCCGTAGGGTTCTGTAATGACCATTTGGTGGTACCTCTAGCGGTCCTCAGGACAGGATTCCCCAGGGCGCGGAGTCTAAGTCCCAGTCTGCTTATTCACCAGGGCCCCTGATGGTGGGGATGGACTTGGAGCAGACAGGAACCAGGTCGCGGCCGCTGAGTACACCTGCTAGTGGTAGAGGGATCCGCCAGAGGTATGTGCAGGTAGAAAGCCTGATGTGAAGAGGCAGAAGGTGTGAGCAGGGACGGCTGGATCTGTGCAGGATGGATGGATGGCAGAGTAGTTAGCGTGGTCAGACGGGCCAGGTCAGCAACGTGCGGGCAGCAAGGTACCAAAGGAGCAGGCAGAGAATCGTCAGGGTCACAAGCTGGGTTCAGTAACTCACGGGCAGCGCGGTACAGGGGATCAGGCAGAAGGATGGTCAGGCAAGCCAGGGGTTCAACAGGAGACGGTCAGCAGAGGTCAGGATCAAGCAGGGTCAGCAACGAAGCAGGAACACAGGATACCAGGTACAGAGGCTCATGGGAAAACATACACCAAGGCCCAGATCACAGGCCTGGTCATGCCTTAAATACACCTTTCTGCAATCAGCCCCAGGTTTGGCTGATTGCAGAAGTGAGCTTCTGGCTGCTGAGAGCACCCGCTGGTCAGCTCTGGTACTGCAACCCACACGGCAGGTGAGTCCCACCACCAGTGCTGAGTCCATTCCTGACAACAGCCTTGTGTATTCTTTCCCCCTTCTCCCTCTCTCTCTCCCTCTCTCTCTTTCCCCCTCCCCCTCTCTCCTCTCTCTTCCCCCCTCCCTCTTCCGCTCTCTCTCTTCCTCCTCTCCCATATCTCTCTCTCTTCCTCCTCTCCCATCTCTCTCCCCCTCCTCCCCTCCCCCGCTCTCTCTCCTCCCTCTCTCTCTCCCCCTCACTCCCTCTCTCTTCCCTCTCTTCTCTCTCCTCTCTCTCTTCTCTCTCCTCCCTCTCTCCCTCCCCCCTTCCCTCCCCCCCTCTCTCTCCCTCCCCCTCTCTCTCTCCCCTCTTTCTCCCCCCTCTCTCTCTCCCTACCCCCCTCTCTTTCTCCCTCCCTCCCTCCACCCCCCCTCTCTCCCTCTCCCCCTCTCTTCTTTCTCTTTCGCCCCCCTCTCTCCTCTCTCTCCTCTCTCTCTCTTCCCCATATCTCCCCCCTCTCTCTTTCCCCCTCTCTCTTCCTCTCTCTTCCCCCGCTCTCTCCCTCCCTCTCTTCCCCCCTCTCTCTCCCCTCTCTCTTCTCTCTCTCCCTCCCATCTTTCTCCCCCCTCTCCCCTCTCTCTCCTCTCTCACTCCCTCCTCTCTCTCCCTTCCTCCTCTCTCTCACTTTCTCTGATTGGTGTCAGTGGGAGGAATAGTGCCTCATCATTAGTGCCAGTGTGGGAGGAATAGTGCCCCATCATTGGTGTCAGTGGGAGGAAGTGCCCCATCATTAGTGCCAGTGTGGGAGGAATAGTGCCCCATCATTGGTGTCAGTGTGGAAGGAATAGTGCCCCATCATTGGTGTCAGTGGGAGGAATAGTGCCCCATCATTGGTGTCAGTGTGGGAGGAATAGTGCCCCATCATTGGTGTCGGTGGGAGGAATAGTGCACCATCATTGGTGTCAGTGGGAAGAATAGTGCCCCATCATTGGTATCAGTGGGAGGAATAGTGCCCCATCATTGGTATCAGTGGGAGGAGTTGTACCCCATCATTGGTGTCAGTGGGAGGTGTACCCCATCATTGGTGTCAGTGGGAGGAATAGTGCCCCATCGTTGGTGTCAATGGGAGGAATAGTGCCCCATTGTTGGTGTCAGTGGGAGGAATAGTGCCCCATTATTGATGTCAGTGGGAGGAATAGTGCCCCATCGTTGTCAGTGGGCGGAGTGCTAATAGGAAGAGGTGGAGCCTAAATAGGAAGGGGTGGGGTTTACAGATGAAGGGGTGAATCTTAAACAGGAAGGGGTGGGACAAATTTAGATGCGAGGGGTGCCTGATTTTAGTCTTGCCTAGGGCAGCACAAAACCAATATATACCACTGGGTCTGGATGTGAGATCTCGGAGGCACCAGGACTTCTTTGTTTGCTCAGGCTCAAGTCTATCGTGATGTGTTCATCAGAACAGATAAGGAGTTCCATCATGCTCAAGAAAGAAGGGGAGGCCGCAGTGGTGGTGGGGGGGTTGGGCTGTCATGGGTGTGTACAAAATCATTGAGGGAGGGAATATGTTCACCAATGAACTTTAGGGGGAAATGTAATGGATATTTTAGGCCTACAATAATTTTTACTTTCATGAACATTATTGTGATCTTTTGACAGGTATCTAAGTTTCAGTTCTAAAGAAATTCCAGGAACTGGACATTTCAAGAACTGCTGTAATAAAAGGACATTATAAGCCAGCCTTGGAATTCTCTGGCTACCTGTTAGTGTAATCTAACTGTCATGTTAAATAGCACTGAAGGGGTATGTGACAAATACAGTAACTCTGTGGGGGATGCCACTTCAAAGGACTATGAGGTGAGGGGGAAGGAAGGCAGCTGGGACTTTCTGTTTTTATAACAGCTGGTGATCTAAACTGACCAGTGTCTTCAGCACCACCCATTAGAGGTTAAGACATGTGGAAGGGTGTGACTTTACCTGGGTGGGTGAGTCTAGGAGTGGTTTTTGCAAAGAGTATATAACACAAAAGCAAGACCCCTACTTGCTCATCTCTTCTCTGGACCTCTTAAAAAATTATTTTCTCTGCTGTACACCTAGTTCTAAGATGTGAGCTTATTTAGATGGTCACTTTTTTGGTGTCCATTAGTAAATCTGTATTCGCGACTATTTGTTAACACGTGCTTTAGTAAATGTATTCTCTGTCTGAAAGTAGGCGGTCATGCATGGGCATGCACCTATTCGCTTTGGTAAATCAACCCCAATGGGCCTCTCCATGAGGCCAGGTTAGATTTGTACAGTATGCATTTTTGGAAGCATATACAACGTAGATGTTCCAGGAAATTTCACTAGGATGGAATCCTATGCATCCTTATCTATAACTTCCTGATGGTACGCTTATATAAATAACTGGGAGCACTCTTTTTGAAAACGTTCCACCATAGGCTCTGAAATTGTAGCATTCTCATTTTGTAGTATATTCATGCTCATTGTTTTATATTGTTCCTTATCCAAGACCATTACATTCTCACCCTTATCTGATGGTTTGATCATAATAATCTCATTACAGCTTAACTTGCTTAACTTACTTAACTTTCAGGCCGCCCACCCGCAATGTACTGCGGGCAGGCGGCAGCTACAAGACCAGTGACGTATGTCACTGGTGCTTTTCCAACACAGGGGGGCGTGCAACCCTCCCCCCCATGTCCGCTGAGTCCACCGGACACAGAGGAATGAGAATCCCAGTAGTCGGGACCCGATGATCATGTGAACTGTAAGACTGTATTTTGAACGGTCATGAACTTAACACATTCATGACAGTTCAAGGCAAGCTGTGCCTTTTATGGCTTCTGAATTGCTCATGCAATGCAAAGTGTAAAAAAAAAACCCAAAAAACCTGATCACCCCCCAGAGTAGTACAGTGTTACTATGGTAAGACTGCACTACTCTGATGAAAGCATTTTTTTTTTAAAAGTACAAAAAAAAGAAAAATAATGTTTACAAAAATTTTTTTTAAATGTTTAAAAATTATTATTTATATTGAGAGTATGTTTTTTTTTAACTACTCGCTGCTCAACTGCCAACAATGTGCGAGTGACTGGCGGCTCTAGCCAAAGTGACGTAATCTTATGTCGCTTTCTATTTTTGGGTGTGCGTGCGCATGCATGGACCCCCCTCGCTGCTCCCTATGCTGTCCAGGGAGAGAAGAATGAACATGGCACTGAGTAAAAGCACTGTATTTTACACACACATTAGATTAGTAAATTTAACTCTTTGATCGCCTCTAGTAACCCTTTGAACCCCCGTCACCCAGCCAGTGCAATTAACACAGTGTCAGTTTACAGAATTTTTCACTGATCACTGTAATACTGCCACTAGCAAAATAAGATAGCGTCAGGGTAAGTTAGCACCCTCCCAGCCAGGGTCAACTAGCTGTAGATTGCCTGCACACTATCACACTCACACTATAGGCCGTTGATCAACACCATTAGTGTATGTACGAATCGTTATATTGATCACGAACAGAACTATACTAGTGCCACCTATGTATAGTGTCCCCAAAACGCAGTGTTAGCAGGATCGATCCTGGTCGCTGCCAGTATTAGCAATTAGCTGTTTTTCACTGAAGATTTGTGTGTATTGATTGTGGGACAAAGCAATTTATATGCACAACAATACATAGCAGCCCACCCAAATTCATTTCTTGCCAGACAATTTGCATGGAAACCTATCATGGCTTCTGAATTTAAAACTTTTTTTGGGCCTAACCCTCAACATGGACATTACAAAAAAGAATGAATTGCGGTCATATTGGTTCACAGACCTGATTCAACATATGCCCATGTTCTCTGCTGTTACATATATGCCCAGCAGGGACCAGCAACGTACTGGAATGTCGCTGTACTTTGAGTGGTTATACCAGGATGATGCCTGCAGCTACAGGCATCACCCTGGTATTGGGTTTTTCAGCTGGAGGTCGGCTTTCACATAAAAACAATCCTAGCCACTTAGCTACTGGATCACTCTTACAAGCAGCGGGAAGGGACTAACCCCCGCCCACTGCCTTCCAAGGTTTTCTTGGTCTCTCCCGTCCCACCGGGGAACCTAGAATGCATCCGGCAGTTCCGCTGGCTGACAATAGAGCTGATCAGAGACTGGAATGTCTCCAATGATCTCCGTGGTCCAAGAGACCGGAAGCTATGGGCATTTCATCATTTCCATTTTGCTAGATATAAACAGCGCCATTTTAAAATTGGGAAAGCATCGGATCACACCGATCTTAGTGTGGTCAGATGCTTTAAGGGCAGAGGAGAGATCTACAGACCCCAGATTTCTCAGAAAAGAGTACCTGTCACTGCCTAAGGGAATATTTACATTCCCTGTGACAACAATAAAAGTGATAAAAAAAATGAAGGTGACAAATAATAAAAAAAGCAAAATAAATAATGAAAAAAAAATCACCCCACCCTCACACCCGTGCTCACGCAAAAGCAAGCACAAGCGGCGGTCCTCTGGCAGTATGTAAACAGAGACTGCACCATGCATGTGAGTCATCACCGTCAGATCGTTCCTCAGATCAAATAATTCTAACATTAGACCTCCTGTGTAAATCTAAAGTGACCCGTAAAGGTTTTTAAAGCGCAGCCTATGGATATTTAAAACTTACGTAATTTGTCGCCGTTGCACGGGCGTGCACAATTTTTATGCATGTCATGTTTGGTATCCATTTACTCAGCATAATATTATATTTTATCAAACAATTGGGCAATATATTGTGTTTTTATGCATTAAAATTCTAAAGAGTGTATTTTTTGCAAAAAAGTTGCATTTGAAAAATCACTGCACAAATATTGTGTGACATAAAACATTTCAACACCCACTATTTTATTCTCTACGGCCTCTGCTTTAAAAAATATATAGAATGTATGGGGGTTCAAAGTAATTTTCGACCAAAAAAACAGTTTATTCAAGTAAACAAACAGTGTCAGAAAAGGCTTGGTCTTCAAGTGGTTAGGAAAGTGGGTGATATCTGGAATAAGCTTCTAATGTTGGCCCTGAAATGCCAGGATGGTAGAAGCACCCTCCCCCAAATGACCTCTTTTTGGAAAGTAGACACTCCAATGTACTTTCTAAGAGGCATGGTGAGTATTTTGCAGATCCCATTTGTTGCCACAAGTTTTTGGGAAACAAAGAAAGAAAACAAAAATATATTTTTTCTTTACTTATGATTTTAGTTACAGGGTTTTGAGAAAGAATACATCTGCAAAATACTCATATGCCTTTTATCAAATTCCTTGGATAGTCTACTTTCCAAAAAAGAGAAAAAGCGGTAATTTGGGGGGGGGGGGGTTGTACTATCCTGGCATTTCAGGGCCTCCGAAAATGTGATAGGTAGGGAGGAAGTGACATTAGGAAATATGCCCTTTGAAAACCTGGAGGTGGTCATTGGATTTTGGGGGCCTGCATGTAGCCAGGCTGCCAAGCAGTCTCTTACATGTGGTATCTCGGGAGAAGTAGCAGAATGTGTTTTGGGGTGTTATTCCACATATATCCATGGCACGTGTGAGCAATAAATCATTCAAATGATAATTTTATGTAAAAAAAAAAATGTTTTGTCATTTTCCAAAACTTTGTGGCAAAAATTAAAATGTTTCATGGACTCAATATGCCTCTCAAAAAGGGGTCATTTGGGTTTTTTTTTGTACTGCCCTGGCATTTTAGCACCTCAAGAAATGTGACAGGCAGTAAGAAAGTAAAATCTGCGTATATCCCAATATATACAATATATACTATAGTTTGTAGATGTTAAAACTGTCACACAAACCAATTAATATACATGTATTAGGATATTTTTTTTTTACCAAAGACATGTAGCAGAATACATGTTGGCTTAAATTTATTACTAACTTGGAATTTACTGGATATTTTTTATAACTGAAAGTAAAAAATATAGTTTTTTTTTCCAACATTTTTGCCTTTTTTCGTTTATATCACAAAAAATAAAAAAACACCAAATACCACCAAAAGAAAGCTCTATTTGTGTGAAAAAAGGACATACATTTAATTTGGGTACAGGATTGCTGTTACACAGTTCTGCGTTATCACTATGCACATTGTATTTGGAGATATTGGATAGAATTTAGTGAGTTGTATACCACTGCCTTGTCCTGAAGAAGTCGTGAAATGCCAACAGAGAATATGGGAGGATGCCCTGCAATTCATGTTTATGGTCACTAGTCTTTGCAATATTGACTATTTAACAATACATTTGACTGGTCATCAATCAAATCTCTTGTGTGGTGTTGTATTGTATAGAAGCATTCACTTTTTTGAGGATTATAACCTTTTTGAAATACTGTTTTAAAAAATGTATGATTTTATACATATGTTGTTTTGCCCCATGTTGTACCTGTAAAGTTAATTTTTTGTGGGAAGTCTATAACTAAATTTACCTAACAGCCTAACTGGGATGGCACTACACCAACTTTTAAAAAGAAATATGCTTATATGAGTCAATAATAGTCTGTGAATGCAAAACCTGTCCATGGATTACAGAAAAGCCATGCTGGTAAAGTTAGGGCTACAGGGATGATTTTTAAATCTGAGACCTGAACAAATCACATAGTGCTGCTGAGGGACTAATGTATCTGTCTACAAAGACCAATAATTGAGGGCTCTGAAGAGGCATAGAAGCAGTTGAAAGCTGTGACTGGATCCCAGATAAATCTTCTTCTTTACCCAGCTGTCTGGAGGAATCCCTGGGCAAGGAGAGCCAGTGCCTGCCACTTTCAGATGAACAGTCTTGAGTAAGGAGCTAATCAGGTTTCCCACCAGAGTGCTCTTTTCTCCTTAGGTGGCCCAGAGGGTGTAGAATTACTCTCTCAGTCTCTTTCCTCTGAGCTGGTTTAGGTACGTGGCTGCCCTCAGGCCTTCTGCTGGGCTGGCTCCTTTCCTGGCTCCATAGGTAGTCCTCCTTCTGGGGACTGGCGAGGCTGAGCAATCCTCCTGTCCAAGACCCAGCCATTAGGTAGGCTGCTTCCCACTGGGCCCCCTCTCAGGCTCCTGCATCTCTTCCTCTCTCACTTCTTCCACCCGAACTCTCCTGCTTCTGAGCAGGCTCAGTCACTCTTAAGGGCTATCCTGACCCCATGCCAAGCCTCCTGCCTGGGGATTGGCCAGGATCCCTCAAGAGTGCAGACCAACTCCTCCTCACTTCTCCAAGTCTCTAGATCAGTGGAAGGTACTGATCTTTAGAGCCTCTCAGCCCTGACCTGAATTTCACCCCTCCAACTATCACCCAGCCTGATACTCAGCTTTCTAACTAAAAAAATAATTATCTAGCTCCTCCTAGCTAACCAGGAGGGTGCTACACCAACTAAGCCCACCAATATGTTGCATGTCCAGACTAGAGATTAGTATCGGAAGAAACTGAGGTGCATTTTGTTTTGTTACAACTTCTTTTTCATATTTTCATATGAAAATTTAATTTTCAGAGATTCGGATGTATAGGAATCTTCGAATGGACATAGTAACGAATGTCAATGACATTAACAAATGTATTTGTTTCATTTGGATAAAGTCACAGGCCCATGGGGATATTAATAAAAGTTTTGAATTTTTTCGATAATTCAGATTCGGATAAGAATGGATCCGAATTTTGTTCCATTGATTTGTTTGGATGCACATGATGCCAGTCAATATTGTTCAATCAGCTCATGCCATGTTTCTTGGTGGGTTGGACTAGCTTCTGACAAAATCGAATCCTTCCAATTCAAATCCGTCTGCTTTGATAAAATATTGAATATATAGCAATCTTCTGGAAAAACTGCAAAATGATCCACGCGGATCAATGAATATACAAAACGAATGCCGGAGATAGAAAACTAATTCTGAAAATTAATTGGTTCAACATAATGCATATGACAAAACACAATTCTTCAATGAACATATGCATCTGAAATGAAACAAATATTTCCAGCGTGTACATGTCTACAAGCTGCTCTGAAGAAGCCACCAGGCTAGGCTGAATCTCACTCAACTACAAATGCAGATCAGCTGGGAAAGAGTCTTCCTATGCCATTGCAGGAAAAAGGACATTTGAAATATTCTGTAATGCCATTTTCCCCATGGTACAGCCAGGAGCATGTCCACCAGCACTCCCAGCTGAGAAAGACAATAATAGGCTGATAGAAATGGTGGATTTTGAACTCTGTCATGTGATATAGCATAAAAAGTTTCTGATGAGGGAAAAAAGACCATCCTGTCTGCAAGCCGAACTGCAAGCCAAAATATGAACCCTGAAAATCTGAAGACCCTGAGAGAAGATACATATCAGAACAGAGGGTCGAATTCAACTGCCACTAGGCAAGAGTGTTTTGGAGCATGTTCTATAGAAGGAAACTGAGCACGGACTGTAATTCAAAAAAGTACTGCTGGGAGGCTGAAGATGGCGGACGTGCACTAGCTCTGCTCCGCTTCACCGCTCTCTCTTCAAGCTCCTCCGGAGCATACAAGAGCTTCCTATCGCAGAGGAGCATCAGTACTGGACCCAGCAACCTGTGCAGATCCCAATGGGCAAAATCGAGTGGCAGAAGTACCCTCCGTCACCCACCAAGCAGTTGCTGCCTACACATGTGGATCGTTATGTGTCGTGGGCCGCATCCCTGGCCTCGAATGACCACACTACCCCAATGACAGAACTGGAAGATTGGCTCTGTCTCCCCCTTCCCCTGTCCCATATCTTACAGCGGACATTCTGGATGATAAGTTACACTGCCTTTTGCAAAGTCTGACCCCTACTATATCGGCGGCAGTGGGGAAAATAGCACAGGAGCTTAGAGGGGAAATAGCATTGGTGGAAGAACGTACAGACCACCTAGAAACCAAATTTGATGATCTGGTGCAGTATGTATATGTACTAGAGGAAGATAACCACATTTTAAAACAACAGATGTCCCAGTTAGAATCCCTACAAGACAATGTGTTTCACAATCTGTAGGGGAAGCTGATCTACAAGAATATCTGCGAAGTCTGTTCACTGCATTGGCCCCGACGGTTCTGGACATAGAATGGTGAATGGACAGGGCTCACTGCTTTCTCGCTCCGAAGCTGCCACTGGGCGCGAGACCAAGAGACATCATTGTCCGGTTTTACTACTACAATAGCAAGGAATCTTTGCTGAATTCCACACTTAGCACTGCCTAAGTTGATTTTAGAGGGGAAAAATTGCAAATCTATAGTGATATATCCCCTATCACATTGTCTAAAAGATGTCCACTTTGTCCACTTACTCTTCACCTACAGAAACACCGCATTATATACAGATGTGGCTTTCCATTCAGATTAACAGTAACGAAGGATGGTACTCAGCACACAATCAGAGATCTTTAAGAAGGAGAGGAGTTTCTGCGTAATCTAGGCCTACCTCCTCTCCCGGATGAAGCCTTAGCATTACCTCTACCCAAACCAAGAGCAGCCAACATTCCTAACAAGATGTGGACACCGGCAAGATCCAAAAAGAAGACACGCCTACCGATTCCTCAAGGGTCTCCAGCACCCCGGTTATCTTCCATCACCTGATGACGTCATGCAAAACGTAGCTGAAGTCACATAAGACTTAATGTCTATTGATAGGTCTTGCCGGACAATTCGGATATCCCAATACAGACAAATCCGACACCCCATCAGGATCTTTCCAGATAATGTTCTGCTAATTGCTGTTTATTTTGGAAGAGAGAAGTGAAGTCACTACCTGACCTTCACCCTCCCTATGTCGTCCCTAAACATCTACAGCTACTGCTGTAGATGCCTGGGTTGCCTAGGCTGCTCAGGCTTCTTCCATATTTTGGTCACATATTATGTTTGCAAATCCTTTCTTGATTTGTTTATTCTGCCTACTACTTTTGTTATGACGCACTGGATGCTTCTTTCTCAGTGAATGTTTTTTGTGTTATTCTTTGTTGGAACAGCATGGTTTATTTGTCATTTTACCCTGCATATATTTGCTTCATGCTCAGATTACACCTACATGTATTTACGACTATACTCTTGCAATGTTAAAGGTTTAAGTTCAATAAGGAAGAGGTCGATAGCTCTTGGGAATTCCGTCAGTTCAAAGCGGATATTATTCTTATCCAGGAAACACATCTTAAAAAGGGAAGCTCATTTAACTTTGCCCTCAGATATTTTCCTATAGTATACATATAGCATACATCAAAAAAGTCTGTCCTATCTGGGTGGTATCTTTGGTGCTAGACACACAAGGCAGATTTATACTACTACAATGTCAATATGGTGATGTCTATATTACAATCATTAATGCGTATGCTCCAAATGCTAATCAAGTGGTGTTCTTTAAGGATACTATTTCTCTGCTTTTAGCTTCATCACACCCGTTCATTATCATTGGCGGGGACTTTAATTTATCCATGTCAGCTACATGCGATAGGAGATCCCTTCGGGGCCACTTTCCCTTTTGAAACAGTCTACATCCTTCCAACAATGGATCAGAGGACATGGACTGTTTGATATTTGGAGAATACAGCATACGAGTACTAAAGAGTTTTCGTTCTTCTCCCCGATGCACCACATTTACACCAGACTAGATTACTTTTTACTTTGATTCCCCCTACTTAAATAGACAGTTAGCTAGGATATTGTCCCCAGGTCCTGGTCGGATCATTCTTTTTTGCCATTAGATCTGTTTTTAGATTGACCACATTCTCGCACTTGCCATTGGCGCCTAAATGACACTCTTTTACATCACACAGATGTCAACGCTTCCATTTCAAAAGCATTGCGTGAATTTTTTTAACTTAATACAGGATCTGTATCAGCATACTCAACTCTGTGGGAAGCCCACACAGCATTTATTAGGGGTCGCTTTATAGTGGAAAGCTCACGTCTTAAGAAATCCATGCTTCACCAGTAAACTGATCTTATGAACCAATTATCTCAAGCGGAAAAAAAACTTATAGTTCACCCTCTTTGCCTAAACTCCGATTAGTGGTACAAATTAAAGATCAACTTAAGACACTTGAAGCTAGTTCTACAGCAAACAAAAAGGCTATGGAGAAGTTTTATCAATATGCTAATAAACCTCATAGGATGTTGGTTAATAAACTGAAAGCACATTCGACAACTTCTGCTCCAGAATTTTTGTTTCAAACAGATGGCACCCCTACTTTCTGCCCCCAACAGATTGCCCAAGTGTTCGGAGACTTCTATCGTAAGCTTTATCACCAGATATACACCCCCCTTTCCATAAAGATTTTTTTAATCTTTATTCTCAGCTCTTCAGCTGCCTAAATTGAAAAGGGAAGATAGACTAATTCTAAACGCACCTATTACTATGGTGGAACTATGTGCAATTATTAAGGAGCTACCGTCACACAAAGCGTCGGGACCTGACTGGTTTTTCTACACATATTATAAGCATTTCATCGCAGATATCGGCCCTGCCTTATTGGAATTTTACTCCTCTCTGCTGAGCAGAGAAACACCCCATTCGCAATTTCATCACTCTTGTCAGCACCTGTGGTAATGAGCCCTTGTAGATAGTCAACTTGGGGTTCCCCAGGGCGCGGAGTCTAAGCCCCAGCCTGCTTGTTCACCAGAGCCCCTGATGGTGGGGATGGACTTGCAGCAAGCTGGGACCAGGTCGCGGCCCCTGGGTACGCCCAGCTGAGGAGACCGCTCGCAGGAGCAGAGTACAATGGGAGGAGACAAACGGAAATCCAATAGACTAACCAAGGTCAGGACGGGTGGAAAACAAGCACAGAGAATGAAGCCGGGGTTTGTACAAGATTAGTCGATGCAGGATACAGGAGATAGCTACATACAGGAGCTCAGACAACTAGGAAGTTGCGCAGGCAAAGTGGCCTAGACTGAGCATGTCTTATATAGGCAGGCGGGCCAGGACATGATGGAAGGGAAGGAAATAAAACCCAGAGAACAGCAGATGACTCCCATAAGTGAGCACAGACAAACACACATTTGAAAGGGATCAGGAACAGCACTGCAGCAAGGAGGTAAGAACACAAACAAGAAACTGCAGGCTAACTTGTGACAACTCTCATATTACAGTCATTCCCAAACCATGCAACCCCCCCCCCCCCCCAGCTAACTACAGGTCTGTAGCATTATTAAACACGGATTATATCATTTTTACAAAACTCTTAGCAAATCGTTTGGCTCCTTTGCTTCCCAGAATTATCCATAACGATCAAGTGGGATTTGTCTTAGCGAGACAGGCAGGGGACAACACTAGACGTATGATCAACTGATGTACTTCATGGCTCACGAACGCCGGCACTATTGCTAAGTTCAGATGCCCAGAAGGCATTTGACTGGTTGTGATGGCCTTATATGTTTGAATTACTATGACATGTGGGAATACAAAGGCCTTTTTTAATGCTATTTCGGCTCTGTATTCACGGCCTACCACGCAGGTCAAGCTCCCCTATGCCACATCCGATATTTTTCCCATGCTGAATGGAACTAGACAAGGTTGCCCTCTGTCCCCACTCCTATTTGTGTTATGTCTTGAACCATTAGCAGTAGCGATCATAGCACACCCTGACAAAGCAGGAGTGACTTTGAGGGGGAAGGAATACAAACTCTCACTTTTTGCGGATGACGTTTTATTGATTATAACTAAAACTCACGACTTTACCTGCATTGCATAAACTTTTACAAACCTTTAGTGATTTATCTGGTTATAAAATAAACACTTCAAACACAGAAGCTATGCCTCTTAATATCTCATCCAAAGATGCTCCAACAAAATTATTCATAGCACTGGTGCATGTCATCTATTAAATACTTTGGTATCCATATAACCTCAACTTATGCTCAGTTGTTTGAAGCTAACTACCCCCCACTGTTTCAGGAAATTTATACTCTTCTAAATCAGTGGGATGCTTATAAGATATCTTTCCTGGGTAACGTAAATGTGTTAAAGATGTAAATTGTGCCAAAGCTACTTTACCTTTTTGAGACTCTACCAGTCGCAATCCCTCATGCTCAACTGCAAACTCTACAACTAGCATTTCTGAGATTTATTTGGCATGCTGGAAAGTCCAGAATAGCAAGAATGGTTCTTTTGTCACCTAGAAATAATGGATATTACCAATTATTATGTAGCTACTCATCTGAGACAAACGTTATCATGGTTCACCCAAGAATCTCAGAATAGATGGGCGGAGATTGAATTAGGCTATATTTATCCGATCCACACATGTTCATTACTACGCCCTTTTCATTATCCATCACCCCCCCCCCCCTTTGCTTGAATCTATGGAATTTACCCAACTTCAACTTATGTGAAATCTCGGCAGTTACTATCCATGTGTTCTCCATTGTTAAACATTTTATGGTAAGTTTCTAGGAAAAGGAGTGCTACACAAAGAAAAAGAACAGCTGCTTCACACCTCCACAAGGACGCAACCCTAAACTGGACACCTATATTGATAGCTTCAGACTGTGAGCTACATCCCTGATATCTACCCAGCAAAAGAAAATTCTGTACAATCTTTCACCACTAGAGCGCAGGGCTATACACGATTTGAGCAATAATCAGGCCATCACCATCAAACCAGTGGATAAAGGGGGAGCAGTTGTTGTGATAGATACAAATACATACAAGAAGGCCAGAGGCAGCTGGAGAATGCCATCTACTATAAAAAACTGGATAATGATCCGACCCAGGACTTTACAAAGCAATTAAAAGGTGTCATTAAAACACTTCCAGCCCACCTACATTCAGAACTTATAAATGCAATTCTGGATCATCCAGAAATCGGGGACTTCTACATGCTGCCCAAAATCCACAAGCCAGGAAATCCAGGCAGACCCATCATAACAGGTATGAACACACTCACCAAACAAATCTCAGGCTTTGTAGAAAAAATTTTAAAACCATTAGTCAAGAACACTGCTAGTTTCCTGCAAGACACAACTGACTTTCTGAACAAGATCAACAACATACAGCAATTACCATCTAATACACTTCTAGTGACTATGGATGTAGTATCCCTGTATAGTAATATCCCTCACAAGGATGGATTCGCTGCATGTCACAGATCCTTATCATCCTCACCAAACCACAAATACACTGCTGAAGATGTTACACAGCTCATTGAATTCATACTTACACACAACTACTTTGCTTTCAATAAAGACATCTATCTTCAATGTATGGGTACTGTGATGGGAAGTAAAATGGCACTCCAATATGCCAATTTATTTATGGCTGACCTGGAGGAAAAATTCCTGAACAGCATGGAACAAAAACCATACAGATACTATCGCTATATTGATGATATTTTCATCATATGGACAGAAGGTGAAGAAAACCTAAAACAATTTTACTCATTGATCAACACTTTTCATCCATCAATCAAACTAAAAATGGAATACTCAAACACACAGGTCAACTTCCTAGACAGCACAGTATACATCAGGGATGATACGCTTCATACCTCAATATACAGGAAATCCACTGACAGATGCAACTACCTCCACAGTTCTAGCTTCCACCCCCAACACATGAAACGTGCCATCATACACAGTAAGGCCATTAGATACCACCGAATATGTTCTGAGACAGAGATAAACATCTCGGGACACTAGCAAACTCCTTCCATAAGAAAGGTTAGAAGGACAAAACTATCAACACCAGCATAAGCACAACCTTGAGAACCTGAAGAGAAAATCTACTTCAGTACAAAGAAAAAAAAACAAACAACCGTGTACTTCTAGTAACTACATACAACCCAGCACTAGAAGGAATAAGAAAAATAATCAAAGATTTACAACCCATTATAACAGACGATGGAACTCTGAAAGAAATATTCCAGCAACCCCCAATATTGGCTTTCTCAGAAATAAACTAATCAGTAGGAAACTTCCTTCTGATCAAGATGTCACAAATAATGGAAGCAAACCCTTCAAAAAAAAATGCTGCAAACTGTGCAACCAAATCAATCCATCAAAAAGTGTCAGACACTCAAAATCTTCAATATCTCCAGATCATACAGCTGCACCTCTAGTAATGTTGTGTACCTTATCCAGTGCAGAAAATGTAGCAAAGGATCTTATGTTGGCGAAACAGGACAGAAGTTGCAAACAAGGATGAATTTGCACAGACATACCATCAAGGAACATAAAGAAGATGACTTTTGCACACCTGTGGGACACTATTTCACACAATCAGACCACACTATAGAAGACCTCAATAATTTAGTTCTTAAAGGAAATTTCAAATCTATTCAGGAAAGGAAAACTTTTGAACTATGAATGATAATTCTATTTGACACAAGAGAAAACGGCCTTAATTTTAACATGGGATTCCTCACTCATTATCCAACAGTTTTATGACCCCTTCTGTGAGTGTTGTCCCCCCCCCCCCAGCCTTTGCTTTTGCTGTGTCTTATCTCTAGTCTAATCCTAGTCTTTTAACCATTGCTGTGTACATCTGTTTGTGTGTGTTTCTTTCTGTTTTTTTTTTTTTTTTGTTCCTCCCCCTTTCAACATCTCCCCTAACATTCTGCTAAAACTTTGTAGTAGTACTGCCTGGACCTTGAAGAAGGGGACATACCCCGAAAGCTTGTTCTCAAAATTGTATGTTAGTGCAAATAAAAAAAGTATCACGTCAGTACTCAATTGTTTCTGTAAACATTTGATATAATCCGGAGCTCCCAGATAGTCTGTCCTACCCACAGATGAATTCCTCTTTAACACTAGAACGCCCCACAGATTTTGAATTCCCTCCCAACAACATCTTATGACCTCTCTATATAAACTGCTTCTCAATAAAGACACCCTTGTTGAGAGGCCTCACCGTTATATGAAGAAGTGGGAGGATGAACTTCAATGCTCAATTTCTTTGAAATGTTGGCAGGTGGTATGGGATCCTGCTGCTAAGACCTCTTGTTGTGTTGTGTATAAAGAAAACTTATATAAAATATAAGTACTCAATGTTATCCTACCCCTAGATCCGCTACACTATCTTTTGGGGCTACCCTTTATGGGTATCCCCAAGCAATCTAAGAGGTTGAGAGTGCATATTCTGACGGCCGCTAGAAGGGTGATACCACGATATTGTAAATCAGTAGATATCACCATGCTAAATCATCTTTTAAGAGAGATCTCAGAAATTAGGGAAATGTAATATCTTACAGCTCTAGTGGGTGAACACTCAGGTCGCTTTCACTCTATTTGGGACCTATGGGACCATTCTCCCTTTGGTAGACTTCCTTCCTCTCCCCCTTTCCCTCCCCCCCTTATACAGTGGGGCAAAAAAGTATTTAGTCATCCACCATTTGTGCAAGTTCTCCCACTTAAAAAGATGAGAGAGGCCTGTAATTGGCATCATAGGTAGACCTCAACTATGAGAGACAAAATGAGAAAAAAAATCCAGACAATCACATTGGCTGATTTGGAAAGAATTTATTTGCAAATTATGGTGGAAAATAAGTATTTGGTCAATATCAAAAGTTCATCTCAATACTTTGTTATATATCCTTTGTTGGCAATGACAGAGGTCAAACGTTTCCTGTAAGTCTTCACAAGGTTGGCACACACTGTTGCTGGTATGTTGGCCCATTCCTCCATGCAGATCTCCTCTAGAGCAGTGATGTTTTGGGGCTGTCGCTGGGCAACACGGACTTTCAACTCCCTCCAAAGGTTTTCTATGGGGTTGAGATCTGGAGACTGGCTAGGCCACTCCAGGACCTTGAAATGCTTCTTACGAAGCCACTCCTTCATTGCCCGCGCGGTATGTTTGGGATCATTGTCATGTTGGAAGACCCAGCCACGTTTCATCTTCAATGCCCTTGCTGATGGAAGGAGGTTTGCACTCAAAATCTCACGATACATGGCCCCATTCATTCTGTCCTGTACATGGATCAGTCGTCCTGGTCCCTTTGCGGAGAAACAGCCCCAAAGCATGATTTTGCCACCCCCATGCTTCACAGTAGGTATGGTGTTCTTTGGATGCAACTCAGCATTCTCTCTCCTCCAAACACGACGAGCTGTGTTTCTACCAAACAGTTCTATTTTAGTTTCATCTGACCATATGACATTCTCCCAATCCTGTTCTGGATCATCCAAATGCTCTCTAGCAAACTTCAAATGGGCCTGGACATGTACTGGCTTAAGCAGGGGGACACGTCTGGCACTGCAGGATCTGAGTCCCTGGCGGCGCAGTGTGTTACTGATGGTAGCCTTTGTTACGTTGGTTCCAGCTCTCTGCAGGTCATTCACTAGGTCCCCCCGTGTGGTCCTGGGATTTTTGCTCACCGTTCTTGTGATCATTTTGACCCCACGGGGTGAGATCTTGCATGGAGCCCCAGATCGAGGGAGATTATCAGTGGTCTTGTATGTCTTCCATTTTCTAATTGTCGCTCCCACAGTTGATTTGTTCACACCAAGCTGCTTGCCTATTGCAGATTCAGTCTTCCCAGCCTGGTGCAGGTCCACAATTTTGTTTCTGGTGTCCTTCGACAGCTCTTTCGTCTTCACCATAGTGGAGTTTGGAGTGTGACTGTTTGAGGTTGTGGACAGGTGTCTTTTATACCAATAACAAGTTCAAACAGGTGCCATTGATACAGGTAATGAGTGCAGGACAGAGGAGCCTCTTAAAGAAGACGGTACAGGTCTGTGAGAGCCAGAAATCTTGCTTGTTTGTAGGTGACCAAATACTTATTTTCCACCATAATTTGCAAATAAATTCTTTCCAAATCAGCCAATGTGATTGTCTGGATTTTATTTTCGCATTTTGTCTCTCATAGTTGAGGTCTACCTATGATGCCAATTACAGGCCTCTCTCATCTTTTTAAGTGGGAGAACTTGCACAATTGGTGGCTGACTAAATATTTTTTTGCCCCACTGTATAGTCCAGACACTTTTCCAGGTAACATGCCTTTGACAAATAATGTAATCCAATGATGTGCAGGTTTGTGTTGATTTCTGTTTTTGAATTGTGCAGACTACCATACTGTTTATTTATGTTCATATTTCTCTTGATTTTGTTTTCCTTTGTACTTATGATGGTTTTCTTTCACTGCAATGTTTACACTTACAGTGTTGTTGTTGCAACTATTGTGAGGGATTAGCACAGTAGCAGGTTGTGCTTGACCCCCTGGATGAGTCAGAACGCGGTGAAAGAGGCTTAGCATGACAGCAGGATCTTGGTGAATAAAGTTGTGCTTTATTTACAAGACTGGTGAACACACGGTGCATATATTCAAAAACAGCAAAACAAATACAAACAGAAAATAGAGCTTTACCACACTGGGCATCTAACTGCAAACATGGGTTCCTATCTACCTTCTGGATACAGCTTATCGCTGCTCAGACACAGGGGGTTCACACAGAGCATCTCCCAGCCCAAAATCACACAGATTTACTCTCACCGCAGTATTGTTTGGTTGCTCCCCAGTCTGTCCTGCACAGCAACCTGGTTCCAGGCTGGAGCATTCTCTCTAAGTAGCCTGGGAGTTTTATAGAGCCCAGAGCCCTTAACTCACTACAGCTGAGCTCATGAAATCATCAGTGAGCCAAACAGGCTCACTACACAGCACAAAAGGAGAAACAGTTGGTGTAGAGCATGAACCTGGGACAAATATACCTCCCATCCTGGACACATCCCTTAGTTCTTGCTGCCACACTATGTTCTGTTTTTAAAAAAAATGGGCACTGGCTCTTAAAGCGGAGCTCCACCCAAAAGGGAAAGTTCCGCTTTAAGGACTGCTCCCTTGCTCCCCATTAAGGATTGGCACCTTTGGGGGAGCGGGGGGGAGTGGGTACCCGAATTTGACAGGTACCCGCTCCCACTTCTGGTCAGATTACCTAGGCGATAGGAAACGAAAGGTGTCCTCCCTCCCTGTAGTCTTTTTGGACATGTTGCAGGTCAGAGAAGACTACAGGACCATTCACGAAGCGCAGCACTACTCGTGCATGCGCAGTGGGTACCCGGCTGTGAAGCCACAAGCTATCACAGCCAGGTACCCACACTGAAGATGCCGGCCTCCTGGAATACAGGACGGCTGGTGAAACGAGCTGCGGGGGACACACCACGGGACCGAGGGACAGGTAAGTGGCTGTTTTTTAAAAATCAGCAACTACAGTTTTTGTAGCTGCTGACTTTTATTTTTTGATAGTTTGAGTGGAACTCCCTTTTAATAAAAACTTACAATACGAAAAAAAAAAGTACTGTTTTACATGTTAATATACTGTAAGTGATAAATTTAAACTGATCTAACAGAAGAAGTGATAGACATTGTTGCTAGCTCTGAGCATTGGGGAAGAACCTAGGGATGCACCGATACCATTTTTTTTACCCGCGAGTACAAGTATCAATACTTTCTGTCAAGTACTCACCAATACCAAGTACTGATACCTTTGCGATGCAAAGCCTATACAAATTGAATGGACTCAAATCGCACTGCAAAGAATTGCATGCGATTTGAACAGAAATACGGTGCGATTCCTGTCTGAATCGTATGTGGTTTCACGCAGAGCTCTTGTGTGAACCCAGGCTTGTCATAGTGACTTTGAGCCTACATTCACACAAGAGCAGTATGGGAAACCTCCATGAAAGACAGGTTCCACCAGCTGCGGATTCCAATCCCACTGTGGACATCAGAGGCTGCCGCTTGAGTTCCTCTAGCCTCTCCCATGGCTCTCTCCCCCCAGCCTCCAGCGCCCCTCTCCTCCAGCCTCCAGTGGTTTCAGCCATCCATTGGACCCTCTCCCCATCCCCCCCATCCTGCTGTACCAGATTGCCAATCCCCTGCTGTCAGACAATGAAAAAGCAGATTCACCAGTCACAGGATTTGAAACCCCCGCTGCTTTCTCTCCTCTCCTTGCAGTGCTGACAGTATGGGCTAGACAGCTTCTGATTGGTCAGCGCAGTCCATGTGACAGTGCTGACCAATTAGAATCTTTAATTCTACCTGTAGTGGTAGCCCTTCTCCACCGAAATGGCCGCTGGCTGATTTTATATGATGATAAAATGGGATGAAATTAGTGATAATGTTGATAATGATGATGATGACCAGAGTTCTTCTCCTAATTGCACAAAGGCTGCCAGCGCACACATACACAAATTAGTGACTCAATGCACACTGACCCAGTAATTGGTCTAGGCGATGTCTTTTTAAGTTTTAATGCTGAGTAAACTTGTAACTGAGGAAGGGGAGATGGGCATGGGATACTTAGATACATACAGGTTTTAAAGAAAAGGACACTAACTTCACTGTCCTGAACATAGCACTCCTTGACCACTGAAAATGGAAGGAAAGGCCAGGTTAGCGTTCGTTGTGCAATCTGTACCCCATAAAGCTTCATTGGTTATTATATCCTTGGATCAGCAAACAGTTGTTTACTCACAATGCTAGAGGATAGCTGCCCAGACTTAGCTTTCTGTTGCCTTTCTAGTGAAGTGATAGCCATCTGGATCCTTAAGGGTGAAGTCTCAGAGATGTTTCTGTAGTTGCAGGTATGGGCTCCAAGGTTCTGCCAGAGCCATCAGAACAGCAAACGAAGCACCTACAAGGCCTTCAGAGGTGGCAGCTTTACCAGCTGGTGAACCTCTAGGCCAGATGTGTAGATGTTTACTTCAAATGTATGCTAGGTCTCAATCGGACTCCTGGGCCCAGCAGCAACAGACCGGCAGCAGCTTCTCAGGCCTCAGCCTGAGGCAAGGGAGCTAGCAAATGGCCTTCCCAAATATTTATACTCTGCCCCAACATGGCCAGCAACTTGAACCTCCTACTGGGTTGACTAGAAATATGAATACTCCTAACTCAGTCAAGTAGGAATGCTCATACAATGGCCAGTGGTGTAATGACCCCTACTGGTAACAGTGAAAGATCACTAACCTTTTTTCCTATTACTTAGCAACCTACACTCACCCCCCACAAAAAATAGGCCATGTCCACACTGGCCTGGCAACAAAAATACAATAGCTCCGGTCTCCCCAGAGCAGAGTATCCCGTGATGTATGCAGATGGTGAAAAAGGAAAGTAACAAAAAACAATATAAGAGATGACAATTCACATTTGTATAAATTTCATAAACATACTTGTATATCTAATGGATCAAATTTTTGAAAAAAAGCAACAAAATAACTACTGGGTTATAATCAAATTTGATAGCAATACCCTTTATGTATTGTGGCAGGATGAGACTCTGCCACTGTGTGAAGATAGGAAAATGTGACACAGGATTCCCACTTTCACACAAGAGGGAGGGGCTAGTGGTACAAAAGGTAGTAACTGTGGGGGATGGACTGGTTGGAGGAGTAGAAGATTCCATTATTAGCTGAGGGCAGGATAGGCTTCCCTGAGATAGGTTTTCAGAGATCGCATAAAAGTGATCAGAGTAGGCGATAGTCTGATCAATTGGGGTAGAGAGTTCCAGAGGATGGGGGAAGCTCTGGAAAAGTCCCGGAAATTAGCATTAATTTAGGGTGGGTGTGACGTTCCAAACTAGTGTATCTGGGCAGAGGGCTCAAAATAATAATGCATCTACCATGAGAGCTAACTACCTCATGTCACAATTGGAGTATGCAGGCAAACATATGGTGGTCGTCACTCCAATGGTGAGTTCATGTCAGGAACTGTTGGTTGTGTGTGGAAGTACAGCCAGGCAAAAGGCATTGCATGTTTCAGGTGGTGTACCTGTGAAAGGAAAGAAAAAACATCTGCTGTAAACTGTGTTACAATTTGCCGTGTGTGTGACTGCAAGGATGCGGTGGTCAAAACATAGAAAGGAAGCAATGTTTGCTGAAATGAAAGAAAGACTGTTATGGATAAAGGGATGTTGCCCAAGCAAGTCCCACACAGGCCAGAGTCCGCAGTGTGCAAACTGGTCATTCCAGGAAAAGTGAAGGTTGTCCCTGACAACGAGTCAAAGTGTGCCACAGCATGAAGCAAGGAGGTCTGTGCACTGCGTGTGTTGTTGCAAACGGGCTCATGCTGTTGCCCAGTGCCCTTTGTTATAGGAAGGTTCACAGAGTAACTAGACCAGACAAGAGATTGATAAATCCTGGAGCTCACCTGCTAAAGAACATGACCAGTGGTGTTCCAGAGAGAGGGATCATGTAATCTGGACTAACCAGCAACGCTCTGGTAAGGGAAAACTTAGCAATAGGATAAAGTCTGTTTGCAGATGAGACCTGGCTCAAATTCTCAAGTGAAGATGTTTGTGCAAAAGTGTCCATTGTCACCCCTGGCAACCGTAAACAAAATTTTGTTCAGCCTGCAGGGGGTGGCAGAGAGCAAAATAAAGGGAGAAGGCTGCGTATACTAGGACCCCATTGAGATCCAGGGTAGGGAGAGCCTGGAAACATACCTGGAAGAAGAGTTGAGCCAACGCATCGAATGGCTGGCACAGAGGTGCTCCAACTGCAGCACTAAGGGCTGCTGAGTTTGGTTTGGGTCCCCCTATGCTTTGCACAGCCAGGCAACACACATTTTCCCTGAGGTCCCTCCCAGATTCCACATTCCAGCCTTCTTTCAATCTATCTTCACCCAAGTCCCCTCTCTCCCCAGGCTCTATCATATTTAAGGGTTGCCCTGGTCACCATGCCCAGCATCCTGCCAGGGGATTGGCCAAGGTCCCTCAAACATGCAGATCTGGGCTTCCTCCCCTCCTCCTCCCCTGTTCCATGAAAGTTCTTCAGTTTCTGGAAGGGTGGGAGGGCTCCAGAAGCCCTGACCTGTAGAACCTCCCAACCTGTTCTGAGGTGAACTCCTGCCTCACTCCCAGGCTGACACATCCCATTCTGCTACTCAGCCTCTATCTAAAAAAGAAAACAAAACCTTTCTAGCTAATCTGGAAGACGTTACACAACCACAATGACGGGTTCATGTGTTCCTTCCTCTGGTTCAAAACAAGGAGTGTGGGATATGAGACAGGACGAGACTCTGTCGCTGTGAGAAGATAGGAATATGTGACATAGGATTTGCATTTAGGGTGAATGCAATGTTCCACACTCGTGTTTCTGGGCAGAGAAAGCTGTGGATTTTGCTTTCTTGGATTCTGCAGCTCTGAATCGGAACATTCAATCCTGTGTCTGGGTTTTGCTAGACACCTGCAATCTGAGACTGAGTACACAGGTGTGCAGTGTCGTTATATACTCAGTTCTGAGGATAGCTCAGAGCTCTCAGTTGGAGACAGCTCCCAGTGTGGGAAACAGAAGGTCTTATTAAGGGGTCAGAGGGCTCCAGCCAGAAGCCAGGAGACAGAAGTCTCAGTTCCAGGAGTCAGGTCAGCTCCTCTTGGGGTGTCAGGAGAACCCCAATCCATAGGCGGGCCTTGCAGCAGGGTGTTTTGACTAAAGGCTAGATAGCCAAGTATCCAGGAGAGCTGGACAACATAGTCTGAGAGACTAATAAGAGGGGCAGCGTGGAACTGCCATTATTTATTTATTTATTTATTTATTTCAGGTACTTATATAGCACCGTCAATTTACGCAGCGCTTTACACATATATATTGTACATTCACATCAGTCCCTAACCCTCAAGGGGTGTACAATCTAAGGTCCCTAACTCACATTCATACGTACACATATTAGGGCCAATTTAGACAGGATCCAATTAACCTAGCAGCATGTCTTTGGAGTGTGGGAGGAAAGCGGAGTACCCAGAGGAAACCCACGCAGGCACAGGGAGAACATGCAAACTCCAGGCAGGTGGTGCCGTGGCTGGGATTCAAACCAATGACCCTAGAACTGCCAGGCGGAAGTGCTAACCATTTAGCCACTGCCATTGAAGCTGAGTGAGCTTATGAGCTAGGTGATTTGGCATTTTCCAGTGTGTGTATTTAAGTTGGAGAAGATCCCCTGCATAGGAAGTCATTTGTTTGTAAATGTTTGCTTCCTTTCAAATAAAAGTGGGATACCAAGCCCTTAAAAATAGTTCCTGTCTGCAGTAGACTCAATATAATAATGCATCTACCACGAGAGCTAACTACCCCATGTCAATATATATACAGTGGGGAAAAAAGTATTTAGTCAGCCACCAATTGTGCAAGTTCTCCCACTTAAAAAGAAGAGAGAGGCCTGTAATTGGCATCATAGGTAGACCTCAACTATGAGAGACAAAATGAGAAAAAAAATCCAGACAATCACATTGGCTGATTTGGAAAGAATTTATTTGCAAATTATGGTGGAAAATAAGTATTTGGTCTATATGCCGTCTTCTTTAAGAGGCTCCTCTGTCCTGCACTCATTACCTGTATCAATGGCACCTGTTTGAACTTGTTATTAGTATAAAAGACACCTGTCCACAACCTTAAACAGTCACACTCCAAACTCCACTATGGTGAAGACCAAAGAGCTGTTGAAGGACACCAGAAACAAAATTGTAGACCTGCACCAGGCTGGGAAGACTGAATCTGCAATAGGCAAGCAGCTTGGTGTGAACAAATCAACTGTGGGAGCAATAATTAGAAAATGGAAGACATACAAGACCACTGATAATCTCCCTCGATCTGGGGCTCCACGCAAGATCTCACCCCGTGGGGTCAAAATGATCACAAAAACGGTGAGCAAAAATCCCAGGAACACATGGGGGGGACCTAGTGAATGACCTGCAGAGAGCTGGGACCAACGTAACAAAGGCTACCATCAGTAACACACTGCGCCGCCAGGGACTCAGATCCTGCAGTGCCAGACATGTCCCCCTGCTTAAGCCAGTACATGTCCGGGCCCGTCTGAAGTTTGCTAGAGAGCATTTGGATGATCCAGAACAGGATTGGGAGAATGTCATATGGTCAGATGAAACCAAAATAGAACTGTTTGGTAGAAACACAACTCATCGTGTTTGGAGGAGAGAGAATGCTGAGCTGCATCCAAAGAACACCATACCTACTGTGAAGCATGGGGGTGGTAACATCATGCTTTGGGGCTGTTTCTCCGCAAAGGGACGAGGACGACTGATCCATGTACAGGACAGAATGAATGGGGCCATGTATCGTGAGATTTTGAGTGCAAACCTCCTTCCATCAGCAAGGGCATTGAAGATGAAACGTGGCTGGGTCTTCCAACATGACAATGATCCCAACTGTAAAGCCCGAGCAAGGAAGGAGTAGCTTCGTAAGAAGCATTTCAAGGTCCTGGAGTGGCCTAGCCAGTCTCCAGATCTTAACCCCATAGAAAACCTTTGGAGGGAGTTGAAAGTCCGTGTTGCCCAGTGACAGCCCCAAAACATCACTGCTCTAGAGGAGATCTGCATGGAGGAATGGGCCAACATACCATCAACAGTGTGTGCCATTCTTGTGAAGACTTACAGGAATTGTTTGACCTCTGTCATTGCCAACAAAGGATACATAACAAAGTATTGAGATGAACTTTTGATATTGACCAAATACTTATTTTCCACCATAATTTGCAAATAAATTCTTTCCAAATCAGCCAATGTGATTGTCTGGATTTTTTTTCTCATTTTGTCTCTCATAGTTGAGGTCTACCTATGATGCCAATTACAGGCCTCTCTCATCTTTTTAAGTGGGAGAACTTGCAAAAATGGTGGCTAACTAAATACTTTTTTGCCCCACTGTGTATATATATATATATATATATATATATATATATATATATATATAGGTATATAATATATAAATAACCATATATACAGTACCTTGAAAATGTATTCATATCCCTTGAAATTTTACACATTTTGTCATGTTACAACCAAAAACGAAAAAGTATTTTATTGGGATTTTATGTGATAGACTAACGCAAAGTGGCACATAATTGTGAAGTAGAAGGATAATGATAAATGGTTTTCAAAATTTTTTACAAATAACTATCTGAAAAGTGTGGCGTGCATTTGTATTCAGCTTCCTTTACTCTGATACCCCTAACTTTATCTAGTGGAACCAATTGCCTTCAGAAGTTAACTAATTACACCTGTGTGTAATTTAATCTCACTATAAATACAGCTGTTCTGTTAGAGAACATTAATAAACAAACATCATCATGAAGGCCAAGGAATACACCAGACAGGCCAGGGATAAAATTTTGATGAAGTTCAAAGCAGAGTTAGGTTATAAAAAAATATCCCAAGCTTTGAACATCTCAAAGCACTGTTCAATCCATCATCCAAAAATGGAAAAAGTATGGCACAACTGAAAACCTACCAAGACATGGCAGTCCACCTAAACTGACAGGCCAGGCAAGGAGAGCATTAATCAGAGAAGCAGCCAAGAGGCCCGTGGTAACTCTGGAGGAGCTGCAGAGATCCACAGCTCAGGTGTGGAGAATCTGTCCACAGGACAACTATTAATTATGCACTCCACAAATCTGGCCTTTATGGAAGAGTGACAAGAAGAAAGCCATAAGAAGTCCTGTTTGCTGTTTGCGACAAGCCATGTTGGGGGACACAGCAAACATGTGGAAGAAGGTACAGATGAGGCCAAAATTTAACTTTTTGGCCTAAAAGTAAAAAGCTATGTGTGGCGGAAAACTAACAATGCACATCACCATGAACCAGGGGCGGACTGACAACTCATGGGGCCCCCGGGCAATAGGGGTTCATGGGCCCGTGTCCTTGCCCACACTCAAAGCACACCCAAAAAAGCCTATAAAAAGTACCAGGGGCATTTCATGGGGCCCCCTACTGACCCCGGGCCCTCGGGCAGTGCCTAAGTGCTCAAATGGTCAGTCCCCCCCTGCCCTGAACACACCATTCCCACAGTGAAACATAGAGGTTGCAGCATCATGTTGTGGTGTTGCTTTCCTTCAGCAGAGACAGGGAAGCTGGTCAAAGTTGATGGGAAGATGGATGGAGCCAAATACAGGGCAATCTTTAAGAAAACCTATTAGAGTCTGCAAAAGACTTGAGACTGGGGCGGAGGTTCAACAGGACAACAACACTAAACATACAAAGCATATTCATATGTTAGAATGGCCCAGTCAAAGTCCAGACTTAAATCCAATTGAGAATCTGTGGCAAGACTTGAAAATTGCTATTCACAGATGCTCTCCATCCAACCTGATAAGAGCTTGAGCTATTTTGCAAAGAAGAATGGGCAAAACTTTCACTCTCTAGATGTGCAAAGGTGGTAGAGACATAACCAAAAAGACTTGCTGCTGTAATTGCAGTGAAAGGTGGTTCTACAAAGTATTGACACAGGGGGGCTGAATACAAATGCACGCCACACTTTTCAGATATTTATTTGTAAATAATTTTGAAAACCCATTTATCATTTTCCTTCCACTTTACAGTTATGTGCTACTTTGTGTTGGTCTGTCACATAAATCCCAATAAAATATATTTACGTTTTTGGTTGTAACGTGACAAAATGTGGAAAATTTCATGGGGTATGAATACTTTTGCAATACTACAACCTAACTAGTAGAGCCCTACTAGTAACTACTGGCTACATAAGTATAAAAAATATCAGCATCTTGCACCCCCCACTACAAACGAGGGAGGGGTTGTATAACAATAAATAGTACCCAGTACTAGATGTCAGAATATAAGAAACATACAATACAAATAACACCACCAAAAATAGTAAAGTTAACTACAGCCTACAATTTAACTCTTTTTACCAAGAAATCTACAGCATACCAGGCAAAAAACATGGTTGATTAACAGGCTGATGTCAATGGAGGTGGAAGGTGTGACAGTACGCGGTATCAGACCCCAGCCCTTCTCACCGACTTGTGACCGAAGGACCAGCTGATCTCAAAACGTGCTGTCACTTGCGTAACAATGCCACTTTCAGCTGCGCCCTGCACAAAGATTTTCCAGCTCGTGGGACCACAATCTATGTGCCAGCAGCCTGAGAGTAATTGTTACTGGGTCAGATTAATTACGCAATTAACCCTTCACAATGCCACCACCACCTTTTTACAGAGAAGGAGGAAACTCACAAATCTTAGCAGTAACACTGTGATATTAGTATAAGCGTCTGTAACACACTGTCACCACAGACAGATGTATTCAGAGGATTATCACATACAGTAGCACTCTTCAGAGACAGGGATTCTTAGTTTGCATTAAAAGCTTTAGAAACAGTTCAACACTTTTCAGAAAATAGGATGTATTACTAAAAAGGTCAAAATGGTGCAATTAAGATATATTTACAGAAAAGATGTAACAATTTTATATATATACTATATATATATATATATATATATATATATATCTCAAAAGAGAGTAATAAAACAACAGAGGAATAAAAGAAAGAAGTTCAGAAGGCAGAATACTTGCGAAAGTCCTTGGTTTGAGCAGAGTCCAATCGTCCGAACAAAAGGTTGCCTTTGCTCTCAAAAGAGCTCACTTTTCTCCAGGCCGTCAGTCTTTTTCTATTATCTCAAAGGGGTGTCTCCTGAGAAGAAATAGCCAATCACCTCATTTGGGGATGGGTGTTAGGCGGTGACCAAGGTTAGGACCAAATCCCTTACAAGTTCATGCTACTGTCAATAACCTTCAATAGGCACAGCTAGCATCCTAGCAACTGGCAGATTAATATTTAGAATCATATTCAAAACGCGCAGATACCAAACTGTAGCATATCCTGCCACTCCGGATAAAGGATTGCTTTCTACCCTCTTGTAGGCGCTACATAGGGATGTAAGGTGTCATGTGACTCATATTAAAATGACCTGTCCGAATATATACTCCATATCAATGTGCCCAGTTCCTGCTGAAGTTTATGAATTTGTATGAAAAATGACTCATGTGGGATGTACGTTTTATGGGACACTTAACAGGTCATGAGTTATGGTTTTACAACCGGGCAGAGGAAAGTGGTTGTCAAGCAGACATTCTGGAACCAGGCTAATTAGGGGTTTACAGCTCTGGAGTATGATATGCACTTTTGACCTCAGTTCACTTACAGACTCACATTCCATTTAGGAGGGAAGGGGGAAGAATCATGAGAGTCATGAGAGACAAAATGGTTGCCAGCGTCCATATCTCTATGCGCACAATTGTCACACCTCCCCTCTCAGGTGGTTGCATGGGAGGGAACTGCAATTTCCCTCCTAATGCAACTGACTCCTGCTGGCTCGACTTGTCTCGATAACCCATCAGCATTGCCATCGGTGCTGCCCTTCTTATGCTGTATGGTGAAATCATATTGCTGAAGAATTAGGCTCCACCAAAGTAGTTTGCCATTCTCCCCAGCAACACGTATTAACCAGCTCAGACGATTGTGATCACTGTGAAGTGTCGCCCATAAAGGTACATTTGCAACTTCTGGAAAGCCCACACGATCGCAAGACACTCTTTTTCGATCGTGGCATATGCTACTTCCCTGGGAAGCAGCTTCCGGCTCAGATAGAGGATGGGGTGTTCCTCTCCTGCACCATCCACCTGGCTCAGGACTGCACCCAATCCATATGCAGAGGCATCCGTCTGTACTAGGAAAAGGTGAAGTCTGGATCCTGTAGCACAGGGGTGCTGGCCAGCTCCTCCTTCAAGGCCCGAAATGCCTTCTCACAATCGGGTGTCTAAGACACCACCTTGAGTAGTTTCTTTTTGGTTAGGTCAGTCAAAGGTTTTGCCAGGCTACTATAGTTACATACAAACTTTCTATAGTAACCGGCTGTCCCCAGTAATGACATAACCTGCTTTTTGGTTTGCGGGGTAGGACAGGCCAAGATGGCCTCAACCTTACCTGTCTCAGGCCTTAGGGTTCCTCCTCCTAAATACTGGACATCTGACATGCCTATCTGACACTTACTGGGTTTGACGGTCAGATTGGCGGCTGTCAGTTTGTCCAGAACTTTCGACAGATGCACCATATGTTCTTCCCAGGTGGGGCTGAACACGGTGATGTCGTCCTGGTAGGCTACTGCAAAGGGTTCCAGCCCCTCCAGCAAATCATTCATGACTCTCTGGAAGGTAGCTGGGGTATTCTTCCCTCCAAATAGCATGACAGTGAATTTGAACAAGCCAAATGGGGTGATGAAGGCAGACTTTTCCCCAGCCTCAGGAGCCAGAGGAATTTGCCAGTACCCCTTGCTCAGATCCACGATTGTGATATAGCGGGCAGCCGTCAGCCTATCTAAAGGAGAGGTCAGAGTCTAGGATTACGCCTAGCACCCTGGCATGAGGGGAAGGACCAATGTTTGTGCTGTTGATCTTAATGGTAAAGTCCTGAGTGGAGGATCGGGGAGGAGGAAATATTACAAGCTCAGTTTTTGAAAGATTGAGTTTGAGGTAGTGATGTGACATCCATGCTGATATGTCGCTTAGTAGATTTGTGATGCATGAGGAGATTGAGGGGGTGAGCTGGGGAGTGGAGAGATAGATTTGGGTGTCATCAGCATAGAGGTGGTATTGGAAGCCATCCATTGGCCTAGGGAGGAGGTATAGAGAGAGAAAAGGAGGGGCCCAAGAACAGAACCTTGGGGTACCCCAACAGAAAGGGGAAGAGGAGCGAAGGAGGAGGAGTTGTATGTGACACTGAAAGTGCACTGAGAAAGGTAAGAGGAGAACCAGGAAAGAGCAGAGTCATGGAGGCCGATGGAGTGGAGTTTACTGAGGAGGAGCGGGTGGTCGACTGTGTCAAAGGCAGCGGAAAGGTCAAGGAGTATGAGTATGGAGTAACGGTCGTTGGTTTTAACAGTTAGTAGGTCATTAGTGAGTTTTAGTAGGGCAGTTTCTGTGGAATGTTGTGGGCGGAAGCCAGACTGTCGGGGATCAAGAAGGTTGTTGTCAGTGAGGTAGAAGTTCATACGGTTGTGGAATACAGGGGATGCCCAGGCACTGTGGGACTTCTCAATCACCCCCAGCTGCAGCATTTCCTAAACCTCCTTTTTCATATCAGCCAGCACCTCCAAAGAGATGCGATAGGCTGATTGTTTAATAGGGGGATGGGCCCCGTGTCCACTTTGTGGACAGCGAGGTGTGTTCTTCCAGGCTTCCCAATAAACCTGCCCCCATATACTGCCAGCACTCTCTCCAGCCCAGGTACCTGAGTGGGGGTAAGGTGGGGGTTGAGTCCACTTCCCTGGTGTCAACTAGCAGGTCTAGAATGGGAGTAATCCTCCTCGGGCTCTGGTTGGCAATGTTGTATGTCCGCTCCCTGGCATTACGGTCATACCAACGCTTCTGCCTAGTCTGGGCCTTATTTTCCTGTACCATTCCCACCAGCGTCTCCATTTTATCCCTGAATTTTAGCACATAATCCACAACAGAGACCTCTGGGTCAACAATTTTGCCCTCACAGGTCTCACAAATTAGGTCCAGAGGCCCTCTCACCTTCCGCCCGTACAGAAGTTCAAAGGGTGAAAAACCTGTGGACTCCTGAGGCACCTCTCTGTATGCAAATAGCAGATGAGGCAGATATCGTTCCAAGTCCTTTCCCTAGGATTCCACAAAGGTGCGCAACATTTGTTTCAAGGTGCCATTGAAATGCTCGCACAAGCCATTTGTTTGTGGATGATAAGGACTGCCCATGATATGCGTCATCTGTATCTTTTGACAGAGAGCTTGCATCAGGTCTGACACAAACTGGGGCCCTTGATCGCTAATGAGCTCGGCCGGAAATCCCACTCTCGTGAAAATCCCCAGCAGAGCATCCGCAACCTTGACCGCCTGGAGGGAAGAGAGAGCCACAGTTTCGGGATACTGGGTGGCATAGTCAACAACTGTCAGGATATAACATTTGCCTGAGCTGCTAGGGAAGGTTAGAGGTCCACTGCCACCCTCTTAAAAGGTTCGTCAATCACAGGCAGAGGTTGTAGTGGGGCCCTGTGTACATCTCCTGCCTTGCCAACTTGCTGGCAGGTAACACAGAACCGACAGTAGTCACCTATGTCAGCGAGCATGGTGGGTCAGTAAAAGTTGTGAACTAATCGCGCCCTGGTCTTAGTGATCCCCAGGTGCCCTGCTAAGGGAATTTCATGAGCCACTTTTAGCAGCTGTCCCCTAAATTGATTAGGTACAACAAGCTGTCTCCTACCAATGTAAGCCCCCCTCCCCTCGGTGGGCAAGCCCTCCCTATACAGCTTTCTTTGGTCCCAGTAAACCTTTTGTTTGTCATTCTCTGCAGGGGGGCGATCAGCCAGACTTCTGAGCTGCTCTAGGGTCTGGTCTGTCTGCAGTGCTGCCTCGAAGGTGGAACTACAAGTCCCAGCCAGCGGTCCTGTGGCAAACAATGACAGCTGCTGAGACTCAATGGAGGCAGAGTCCACTGGGTCAGAACAAGGGGAGGGGTCAGAGACATCCTCCTGTTGTTCTGAGACCAGAGCCTGTGCCTTAGCCGCCCTTGCAGCACTGAGGGTGACCACTAATATTGGTAACACATCATTATTATCATTATCATCACCATCATCATTTACATTTGTAACATCAATGACACAGGAGTTCATTACCTCCCCATGCAAGGGGGTCTCCTCTCTTTCTCCAGGTGATGGAGAATTCTTTAACCCCACTCTATTCCCAGCCCCCTCCCTCTGTCCATCCACAGGTTGCCCAGATATTAACCCGACATCTGCACACAGTACCTTGTTATGTCCAGAGAGTTCCATGGGGGCATCCGGGGTGTTCTTAGCAGGTGCATAGTAAGAGATAAGAGTGCCTAGATCAGCACCCAATAGGACGGCTGTGGGGATTGCATCCGATACTCCCACCTCTCTCATCCCCCTTCCCGCACCCCAATCAATGAACACATAGGCACGGGGTATGCGGAAACGGGTCCCCCCACTCCAGTGAGGGTAAGGAACTTCTCTGGGATGATGTCCTTTTCCTCTATCACCTCTGGTCGGACTAAGGTGACTTCAGCTCCGGTGTCACGGAAACCAGTTACGGTCCGGTTGCCGACTATGACTGGCTACAGGTTGGTGCTAGTTCCCCAAGGTTTACCACTGACAAACAGCACGGAGGAAGAGTTGCGGGCCGGCTGGCCAAGTGATGTCATCATCTTCTGGTCAGGGCACTGTGTCCTGAGATGTCCGGGTTTCCCACAGGTGTAACATCTGTGGTTGCCAGTCAGGAATGGCTTGGCCCCAAGTACTGCAGGTGCTGGGTGATGGGAAGCTTGACTCACCGGCGTAGGAGTGGTTGTTATGGGTGATTTCCCTCCTTTCCAGCCATTCGAAGGAGCCTTGCGGTGGTCAGACACCCGCGTGTGGACATAGGTGTCGGCCAGGTCTGCTGCAACTTTGCAAACTGTCTGATGTCTGCCGGACAGAGGTGCAGTAGTTGATCCCGGATCATGAGATCCTCCAGTGACTCGAAGGAGTCAGCTTTCAGTCCTCTGGTCCACTGCCGGAATGTGGTGCGTAAGCGACTTACCATATCCGTACAAGAGTCCCCAGGTCCCTTTTGCAAGGGCCTAAACCGCTTCCGGTACACTTCCGAGGCTAGCTGGTATTTATGGAAAATTGCTTACTTTAGAAAAATCCATAATCGTCGTCCTGCTCCACTGGCAATTCGACAAAGGCATCCAGGGCCTTGCCTAATAGCCCTGGTGTCAGGTACTGAGCCCATTGTGCTTGGGGCAGATGGTACTGACGGCAAGTTTTTTCAAATGACAGTAAATACATGTCAATTTGGCTGCTGGGCCCACGGCCAGAGAGGCGTCCCTGTGTTCTAGGGACCCGAGGTTCTGAGCCAGTTGCTACTGCTGGAGCCTAGCTATCTCCAGTTCGTGCCGACCATCAGCTTCCCTCTGCGCATCCTCTCTGTCACCCGCTGCCTGGCGTTCCTCTCTCTCAACCTTTGCTAGGCGTTCCTCTCTGTCAGCCGCTGCCTGGCATTCCGCAGCTTCTCTCTCAGCCTGGCGTTCAAGGAATTGCAGGTATGCCAGAGGATCCGTCTCCTTGATGCATTTCAGGGCTTCCTGCATCTGAGGAGAGTCTCTGCTGGTTACAGGCACTCCGGTGCTGGCCTGTTCATGCTGTGGCGTGGAGGTGACATTCTGTGGTACTCCAGTGTCAGTCTCTATATGCCCATCCTGCGAGGCCGTATCTGAGCCACTGGGATCGGAGGTGGTGGGAACCCCTTCATTTTCAAGCTCCCCCGTGTTCTAGTCTGCCCGGATATCATGCTCCTGTAAGTCATGAATCAAATTTTGCCACTGACGTCAATTCCTCTTGCTTCACACTCAGCACATAACTCATTTTTGTTCATTCTCTTGTATTCTGCTAAACCAGGTATAATTGCAAGAAAAGGTAGAATAGAAAGCAGAAATAGGAAGGAGCTGTTGCTGTATGTCTCTTTATATATATAAAAAAAATATGCACCGCTTGTCTCTAAGGATTGTTTCCACAAAGATTACAATCCTTCAGTGCAGAGCTAATTCCTAACAATGCACTGAATGCTCTAATGCAGAACTATCCCACGTACGCTGCCAGCTAATATGTGACAGTACGTGACGTCAGACCCCAGCCCTTCTCACCAACTTGTGACTGAAGGACCAGCCGATTTCAAACCGCGCTGTCACTTGCGTAACAATGCCACTCTCAGCTGCGCCCTGCACAAAGATTTTCCAGCTCACAGGACCACAATCTATGTGCCAGCAGCCTGAGAGCGATTGTTACTGGGTCAGGTTAATTACGCAATTAACCCTTCACACTGCCACCACCATGTCAGGGCAGGAGCTGAGGAACGGACAGGCAGGCCTAACAATGTAACGCACTGGCTGACGACAACCACCACCCACAGACCGAAGTCCCTCAGGGCGCGGAGTCTAAGTCCCAGGCTGCCCTTCACCAGGGCCCCTGATGGTGGGGATGGACTTGACGCAGCCAGGAACCAGGTCGTGGCCCCCTAGACACCTCAGCTGCGGTAATGGCCGCCGCCAATGGCGTGTAGCTGGTGGAAGAGACAAAAGAGTAGTCAGACAAGCCGGGTCAACAACAACAGGACAAAACAGTACAGGACAGCAGACGAGAATCACAGGTCACGAGCCGGGTTCAGCAACAGAGGGTCAGATCAAAGGAGAATACAAAGAATAGTCAAGTCACAAGCCGAATCAGATACCAGGAGAGTCACGAGAGTCAGAACAGAGTAATAGCAACACAAAGACACAAGACACAAGTGCAAAGAGCATGTGCGGGCCACAGGCTTATATGTCATCAGCCACACCCCTCTGGGGGATGGACCACAGAGACCTGAAGGCATAAAAGGATTCCCACCATGCACAGCAGAATCCAAGATGGACGCCAGCACATGGAGTAACTTAACCTCAGGGAAAAGGTAGGACCTTGACAGTACCTCCTCCTCAAGGGCCCCTCCCCCTCTGCGGCTCAACAAAAGGTTTCTGAGGAAAGCGGGTATGAAAAGCGCGGAGGAGGGCAGGAGCATGGACATCCGCGGAAGGAACCCAGGAACGCTCCTCGGGACCATAACCGCGCCAATGAACCAGGAACTGTAATCGACCACGCACCAATCGAGAGTCCAGGATCCGGCTCACCTCATACTCCTCATGACCGTCAACCCGGACAGGACGGGGCCGAGGCAGAGAGGTAGTGAAGCGATTGCAGATCAGAGGTTTCAACAGGGAAACATGAAAGATATTGGAGATCCACATCCCAGACGGAAGGGCAAGGGCATAGGCCACCGGATTCACTTTGCGGAGAATGCGGAAAGGACCGACAAAACGGGGAGCTAGTTTGGGTGTGGAGGAGGAGTTGACCGCTGAGTTCCTGGCAAACTCTGCCCAAGGCAGGAGATCGGCCCAATCGTCCTGATAGTCTGAAATATAACACCGAAGGAATTGTTCTAAGGCCTGATTGGAACGCTCCGCAGCCCCATTGGACTGCGGGTGGTAGGCTGAAGAAAAGGAGAGACTAATACCCAACTGGGAGCAGAAGGCGCGCCAGAATCTGGACACGAACTGACTCCCGCGGTCCGAGACAATCACCTTAGGTAACCCATGCAGGCGAAAAATCTCCCTAGAAAAGACCGTGGCCAGTTCTTGCGCTGTGGGTAATTTCCTGAGTGGAATGCAATGGCACACCTTGGAAAACCGATCGACAATCATGAGGATGACCGTATGACCCCGAGACACCGGGAGGTCTACAATAAAGTCCATCCCTAGATGTGACCAAGGACGCTCCCCATTGGGAATGGGTTGCAGAAGACCCAAAGGGAGATGCCGTGGAGACTTATTCTGGGCACAGATCGAACATGCCGCTACATAAGAGGCAATGTCGGCACGGAGGGTTGGCCACCAGAATAAGCGAGAGATGACCCAGCACAGCTGGTTCTTCCCCAGATGCCCGGCAGTTTT
This sequence comes from Staurois parvus, assembly GCF_062004578.1. Lineage (NCBI taxonomy): Eukaryota > Metazoa > Chordata > Amphibia > Anura > Ranidae > Staurois > Staurois parvus. Next base: position 1,601,585 of record NW_028318754.1, read on the forward strand.
GGCGTTATGGTAGGTACGCAGCAGGCGGGTGCGCAATCCCTCGGGTACGAAACATCTACCCTCCGGCTTCCCGGGAGGAGCATCAGTTTGAGCCGCCAAAATCTGCTCCCCAAGAGGAGAGGTCAGACTGGTGCGAATGGCAGCCAGGATCTGATCTGGAGGTATAAGTGAGATTGGCTCAGAGTTTTCCCTGGACAACTCAGAGTATTGCCGTGATAACGCATCAGCCCTGACATTCTTGGAACCAGGCAAATATGAAACCACATAGTTGAAGCATGACAAGAACAGAGCCCATCTGGCCTGGCGGGGTGTCAATCTCTTGGCCTCCGAAAGATAAGTCAGGTTCTTGTGATCGGTAAGAATGAGGACCGGAACCGCGGAACCCTCGAGCAGGTGCCTCCATTCCTTGAGAGCCAGAATGATGACCAACAACTCCCGATCTCCAATCTGGTAGTTGCACTCTGCCGAGGAAAGCTTCCTGGAGTAGAACCCACAGGGAAGTAGGGGTCCATCGGGCGACCGATGCTGAGACAGGAGAGCCCCTACTCCCGTCTCGGAAGCATCAACCTCGAGGACGAAGGGCAACCCAGGATTGTGATGCGCAAGAATCGGAGCCGAAGCAAAGGCGGCTTTCAGAGCCTCGAAAGCTATGATGGCCTCGGATGGCCACTCGTGAGGGTTACTCCCCTTCTTGGTTAGGTCAGAGAGAGGCTTTGCCAATGTGGAGAAGTTCCTGATGAACTTCCGATAGTAGTTGGCAAAACCCAGAAAGCGCTGAATGGGCCGAAGACCATTGGGACGAGGCCACTGCAGAACCGCCGCAACCTTCTGAGGGTCCATGGAAAATCCCTCCGCGGAAATTATCTAGCCCAAAAAGGCAACCTGGGATCGATGGAACTCGCACTTCTCGAGTTTACAAAAGAGTCCGTTCTAACGCAATCGTTGCAGCACCTGCTTGACATCCTGGACATGGGACTCCATGGAGGTAGAGTAAACCAAGATGTCATCCAGGTAAACCACTACGCACTGCTGCAACAAATCACGAAGGACATCGTTTATGAATTCCTGAAAAACCGTGGGCGCGTTACACAATCCGAAGGGCATCACCAGGTATTCGTAGTGCCCGGTTCTGGTGTTAAACGCGGTCTTCCACTCATCCCCCTGTCTGATCCGTACAAGGTTGTACGCCGCCCTAAGGTTGAGTTTGGTAAAGACTGTTGCTCCCTTAAGGCGGTTGAACAACTCAGAAATCAAAGGAATTGGATATGCATTTTTAATGGTAATCCGATTGAGACCCCTATAATCGATGCAGGGCCTCAATTCCCCACCTTTCTTCTTTACGAAAAAAAAACCCCGCTCCTGCTGGGGAAGTAGACTTACGAATGTGCCCCCGGGAAAGCGCATCCACAACGTACTCCTCCATGGCCTTATTCTCCGCAACCGAGAGAGGGTACACTCTGCCACGCGGAGGAGTGGCCCCGGGTTGCAAGGATATGGCGCAGTCGTAAGGATGATGCGGCGGTAAGGTACCAGCGCGTACCTTATCAAACACGTCCCGGTACTCCCCATAGTCGGTGGGCAACGCAGAGTCTGAGGAGGCACACAATACCTTAACCGGCCCCGGATGCACCCGGCCCCACACTGTGGAGACCATGAGAGAATCTCGGCTGTTTGCCAATTGAAGGTTGGATTGTGCCTCTGGAGCCAGGGATACCCCAAAACCACCGAATAGTGTGGGGAAGAAATCACCTGAAAACAGGCCAACTCCCTGTGAACAGCCCCAATGGCTACCTCTATCGGCAGAGTCTCGTGGGTAACCTGCGGCGGTTGCAGGGACCTGCCATCTATTGCTTCGAGAACCAATGGGGTAGCACGAGCCTGCAGGGGAATGGAGTGCTGTGCAGCAAATGAGCTGTCCAAGAACAACCCACCGGCCCCAGAGTCTACCAACGCCTGGGCCGTCACCGAGCCCTCCGTCCAAGAAAGGAGCACGGTGATCAGTGGCTTATCCTTGCGGAACGCCGGGGACGAGGAAACTCCACCCAAGATCTGACATGATCTCAGGTGCGAGCGTTTCCCGGACGGACCGGACAAGACTGCCGAAAGTGCCCACCGAAGCCACAGTACAGGCAGCGACCCTCCCGATGCCGAGCGGCCCACTCTCCCTCGGAAAGGCGAGCAAACCCCAGCTGCATGGGTTCCCCACCAGACAAGCTATCCCCAGGAGGCGTGGGAGGAGAGGGAGGAACGGGTTGGACAGAAAACGCAGGTGCCAGTCGATTGGAAGGCCTCCGCAGGCGTTCCTTGAGTGAAGGCCTCTCCCTGAGCCTGGTGTCAATCAGGATCAGGAAAGAGATGAGCTCCTCCAACACCACAGGCAGTTCCTTAGCTGCAATCTTGTCCTTCAATGTGTCAGAAAGACCATGGGAAAACGCAGCCACCAGAGCCTCATTGTTCCAACCGACCTCTGCTGCCAGGGTACGAAACTCTATAGCGTACTCGGCCACGGTCCGTGAACCCTGATGCATGGTCATGAGCAGCTTGGCTGCCGAGGCGGAACGAGCAGGTACGTCGAATACCCTACGGAAGGCATCGACAAAACCGGAAAAATCTTGAATCACCGGGTCGTTCCTCTCCCATAAGGGATTTGCCCAGGCCAAGGCCTTGTCTGAGAGTAGTGAAATCAGGAACCCCACCTTTGACCTCTCAGACGGAAAGGCGTGGGATTTTAATTCAAAATAGATACCCACCTGGTTGAGGAACCCACGACACTGACTCGGCTCACCCCCAAAGCGCTGTGGAAGAGGGGCAGAACCAGTCATGCCTCTGGGCACCGCTGATGCAGCCGTCGAGGTGGTGGACGCAATAGGCGGAGAAGCAGCGGGAGAGACCACCGGAGTGACTACCGGCCTAATAGCACCAGGAGCAAGGTGTGCAGTGCGTGCAAGCAGAGTTTGCAACGCCTGAGTGAACTGATCCAACAGGTGATCCTGTTGATCGAGTCTGGCGACTAGCATTGGGAGCGAAGGCGTGCCTGCACCGTCAGGGTTCATGGCACTTGTGTAATGTCAGGGCAGGAGCTGAGGAACGGACAGGCAGGCCTAACAATGTAACGCACTGGCTGACGACAACCACCACCCACAGACCGAAGTCCCTCAGGGCGCGGAGTCTAAGTCCCAGGCTGCCAGGAACCAGGTCGCGGCCCCCGAAACACCTCAGCTGCGGTAATGGCCACCGCCAATGGCGTGTAGCTGGTGGAAGAGACAAAAGAGTAGTCAGACAAGCCGGGTCAACAACAACAGGACAAAACAGTACAGGACAGCAGGCGAGAATCACAGGTCACGAGCCGGGTTCAGCAACAGAGGGTCAGATCAAAGGAGAATACAAAGAATAGTCAAGTCACAATCCGAATCAGATACCAGGAGAGTCACGAGAGTCAGAACAGAGTAATAGCAACACAAAGACACAAGACACAAGTGCAAAGAGCATGTGCGGGCCACAGGCTTATATGTCATCAGCCACACCCCTCTGGGGGATGGACCACAGAGACCTGAAGGCATAAAAGGATTCCCACCATGCACAGCAGAATCCAAGATGGACGCCAGCACATGGAGTAACATAACCTCAGGGAAAAGGTAGGACCTTGACACACCACCTTTTTACAGAGAAGGAGGAAAACTCACAAAGCTTAGCAGTAACACTATGATATTAGTATAAGCGTCTGTAACACACTGTCACCACAGACAGATGTATTCAGAGGATTATCACATACTGTAGCACTCTTCAGAGACAGGCATTCTTAGTTTTCATTAAAAGCTTTAGAAACAGTTCAACACTTTTCAGAAAATAGGATTTATTACTAAAAAGGTCAAAATGGTGCAATTAAAATATTTACAGAAAAAGATGTAACAATTATATATATAGAGTAATAAAACAACAGAGAAATAAAAGAAAGAAGTTCAGAAGGCAGAATACTTGAGAAAGTCCTTGGTTTGAGCAGAGTCCAATCATCCAAACAAAAGGATACCTTTGCTCTCAAAAGATGGTTCCTGATGTTAAAAAGGAGAGCTCACTTTTCTCCAGGCTGTCAGTCTTTTTCTATTATCTCAAAGGGGTGTCTCCTGAGAAGAAATAGCCAATCACCTCATTTGGGGATGGGTGTTAGGCGGTGAACAAGGTTAGGACCAAATCCCTTACAAGTTCATACTACGGTCAATAACCTTCAATAGGTACAGGTAGCATCCTAGCAACTGGCAGATTAATATTTAGAATCATATTCAAACGCGCAGATACCAAACTGTAGCGTATCCTGCCACTCCAGATAAAGGATATTGCTTTCTGCCCTCTTGTAGGCTCTGCATAGGGATGTAAGGTGTCATGTGACTCATGTTAAAATGATCCATCTGAATATACTGTATACTCCATATCAATGTGCCCAGTTCCTGCTGAAGTTTATGAATTTGTATGAAAAATGACTCATGTTGGATGTACGTTTTATGGGACACTTAACAGGTCATTGTAACAATCGTGCACACAGAGATGGACGCGGTCATCCATGTTGCTCCAAACCCTCCATCTTGTATCACTCTCCTACTCCAAATCCCCCCCTCCCTCTCTGTTGACTGACATGTGGTCTGGATGAGGCAGAGGTGACAGGCAGTCACGGCTCAGCGGGCGAGCTCCAGGGCTATAAAATCCCAACTAAGCTGGTGCCTAGATGTCTGTTAACTTCTCAATCTGGGATATCGTAAAGCCATAAATCAAGTCCCTCACTGAGCTTCAAGACATTCCAGATAAGCCATAAAGCAGACATTACATTCAAAAATCCATGTTTCGCTATGATTTCATATCTTGGGCTATGAAAGACGTACCTAAATGCCCTTCTGCTCTGAAGCTTGATCTGCTTAAACCAGGACGTTTGGCAAGTACTTTACCTCCCTAAATTTCTTTCTGTTATCTCTTTGCTGTGTTATTGCTCTCTGTAGATTTATATATATATTGGCTACATCTTTTTTCTGTAAATATTTTTATTGCACCCGTTTGACCTTTTAGTAATAAATCTTACTTTCTGAAAGTGCTGAACTGTTTCTAAAGCTCTTTAATGCAAACTAAGAACCCCTGTCTCTGAAGAGCGCTACTGTGTGTTTAAACCTCTATATATCCCTGCCTGCGGTGACAGTGGTATACAGACGATTATTCAACATCATAGTGCTATTGCTGATATTGCCGAGTTTCTTCTTTCTCTGTACAAAAAGGAGGTGGTGGCAGTGTGAACAGTTAATTGCGTAATTAACCTGACCCAGTAACAATCGCTCCCAGGCTGCAAGTACACAGATTGTGGTCCATTAGCTGGAAAATCTTTGTGCAGGGTGCAGCTGGGCGTGGCATTGTGACGCACGTGACAGCGTGGTTTTAGATTGGCTAGTCCTTTGGTCACGAGTTTGGTGAGAAGGGCTGGGGTCTGACCCTGTGATGGTCACAGTCATGACCGACTGAGTTATGGTTTTACGACCGGGCAGAGGAAAGTGGTTGTCAAGCAGACATTCTGGAACCAGGCTAATTAGGGGTTTACAGCCCTGGAGTAAGATATACACTTTTGACCTCAGTTCACTTACAGACTCACATTCCATTCAAGAGGGAGGGGGGAAGAATCATGAGAGTCTTGAGAGACAAAATGGTTGCCATGTCCATGTCTCTATGCGCACAATTGTCACAGAAGGCAAAAACTTAGTTGATAAACAATCCAGACAGCAGGCAGAGCCATTGTCGATAAACAGGTCAGGGTCAGTTAAGGTGGAAGGCAGAGGCCTGGTCTATCATGGCAGCAGGCAAATGATCAGTACAGATATTAGAAATATGGGCACTATACCTGATATTTTAGTGAGGTGTGGTAACATCGGAAGCGGTCTCCGATACATAAGCTCAGTTAGCAGGAACATTGAGGACAATGGAAACTGGTGTCTCTCCTAACTCCCCCTCTGCTGCATACCCAACATTCTTTTTCTTTGGTATCTTCAGCCTGCTTCTGTGGGTGGAATGTTCTCTGGAAAATGCCCCTCATGAAGTCTGCTCACAGAATCCAAACAAATGCCTTTTAATTGAGATCCTTGCTAGTAGTTCAGGGCAGTGATGACATCTTCTATAAATTTGAGAAAGGTGGTGGTGGGACTTGTGATTGGTGACATATGCATTATAAATGACCAAATGAAAAAGGTAAATTGCAACTTTTTTATACCAATAGAGGGACTTTCTTGTTGATAAATAGGGCTGTCACATCTGATCGTTTAAATCCACCCCTTCCCGAACGAATTATAATCATGGATACACTCAGGTTTCTGGATGGGACTGCGTCTTCTGTGAATTTCCACCAAGGTGTCATTGTGGATGGTGGACAGGATGTATATCTCTCCTATCCCTCCACTTAATGGCCAGTACGTCATCTTTCCTCAGACTCGCTGATTTACCCCCTTTGTAGCCTTGCGGTCACCAGACTTTGTGGGAAGCCAATCCTGTTAACGCATGCCAAGGTTTTCTGGAGCTACAGGTGGCAGAAAAGGGGCAGATGTGTGTAAGTTATCCAGGTATATGTGATATCCCTTTTTGAGAAATGGAAATGCCAGGTCTCAGACAATTTTTCCACTTGTGCCAATGTTGGTTGGGCATTCAGGGAGCTGGAGCTGGGAATATTTGCCTTCGTACAAACGGAAAGCATGTACATATCCTGTGGCTCTTTCACAGAGCTTGTTGAGCTTCAGTCCATACTTGTCTCTTTACTAGGAATGTCCTGCTTGATTCCCAGCCGGCCAGTAAAGTAGACATGGGAGTCCACACAAATGCTTTGGTCAGGGACATACAGTTCAATGAATCTCTTGGAAAAAAAAATAATTAGTGGGTGGATTTTGTACAGCTTGTCATAGCCAGGCTGATGGGAGGGCAATGTTAATTATCCCTGAAATGGAGGAAATGCATGATCATTTCATGCCTTAACTTGGGTATTACACCTGAGTAAATGGACATTTGATGGATGGGGTGGGTGGACCAGTAAGGGTGTCATTTGTTTTTTTTTCTAAGTCCCATGTTAATTGTAAGACTCAAAAATAATTTGAACATTTTGAAAAGCCCTAATGCAAACTCAAAGAATCCCTGTCTCTTGAAGAGCGCTACTGTAGTGTAAATCGTAGAATATACGTGCCTGTGGTGGCAGTGTGTGTTACAGACGTTTATTCTAAAAATCACAAGTTGCTTTTGCTCTTGTGAAAGTTTACTACTTCTCTATAAAAGTAATTGATGGTGGCAGTTTAAAGAGCTAATTGCTTAGTTAGCTAAACCCAGTGGCAACCGCTCTCAGTTTAGTGGCACTTAGATTGTGAAGAGTCCAGGGTGAGGCTGAGAGTGTCATTGTTGCGTATCAGTGACAACGCAGTGTGAGGTTGACCAGTCATTTGTCACAAGTTTATGGAAAGGGCAGCGGTCTGACAACGCATTTGTCACAGCAGTCACTCACCCTAAAATCCAGGTTGTCACCCTGTCTTTTGCCTTTTCGCCCTGCTTAATGAACAAATCTCCCTTATTCCTTCTAATTTACCAGAGACTTCAGGTTTAGGTGGACCTTGAGTTCAACCTAAACCCAGCTTGTTCTCAGTTTCCAAATGGACAACATGGTCACATTTGGCCAGTTTTGCCCACCCACGTGAACCTCCAGCTGATGAAGTCTGTTTTTAGCGGCTGCTAGGTGACAGACACCCATCAGCTTGTTTCAAATAGTATATATGGTCTTGTTAGGGCAACGCAATCACGGCTGTGGGTTATTTTGTTGATGTTTTGGTGGATGTCACTCATCATGAGTGATATTGTGTCTACATCACTGGACCACGATTGTCGTTGAATTTACATTTCTATGGGATTTTTTCCTACAATGTGGTTGTTTTTATTTTCTTTTTCAACTATATATCCTCTAGTCATGTACATAGGGGGAGGACCAGATAGCTGAGAACCAACTTATTTCTAACAGTAGTTTCAATAAGCCCCCCCTCCCCCATCAACCTGGCCAGAAATGTTAGGATGAGACCATGGCCCACATCAACATGACAGTGTGTTGGAGGTGTGGCTTTAATGCTCTTCCTCGCAAAGTTCCTGCTCAATGTTAGGAGCATGTGGCATGGTATACTCTAAGCCCCACCCATTAATTTATCAAGCCATTTACGAACAAAGTTTTATATATTTTGACACTGGAAAGATACACCCTACATACATAGGTTTTGTTGTTCATGAAATCACCGTGGTGCTGATTTGCCCTGTGATCGCATACCATAAATACATTTATCAGACTCTTCACATTTCTATTTGTATCTACATGCATATAACCTCCGTTGTTGCCTGTTTGCAATCACTCATTACTGGCTCGGCTTTTGGGTCTAAGCAACCAATCACATCTCGCATTGTTCAGACGTGCACACTTCAACTGAAGCAAAATGGCTGGACCTGTAGACCTAGAGCTGAAAAAGGTAAGCCGGTTTTCTATAGCGCTTTTTATTTGCTCTTTAAAAAGAACACGATGAAATGAATTGTTAGGTACTTTCTTGTGCTGCAATCGAAGGTCCTTTTGTTTTCACTGTGGACGTCTGCAATCGCCATCTTTGGTTTACCTCCACAGTAAGCATAGCTATAGCGTATTACAAAACTGTAACTGAGTGATCATGTTGTTCATTATGTTAATTGTAAAAAGGTATTAATCGACGTGATGTCCCTAATAAGGCTTGCAAAAAAGATAATGTAAAACGTTGTACTCATCTGATCTCGGTTCTGGTGGTTTGAGGAGCTAGATGAGACACGTGAACCGCCTTATGCATTAAAAGAAAACGTCCTTTTTTAAAGTGATAGTTCTGAAATGTAGTATTGCTTATCAGATAAATCGAAATTCACTCTGCTGATGTCAAAACAGTACAGCTTGGCTTCTCTTAGGTTGCTAGGTCTAATTGTGCTTTTGTTCACGGTTAAGTTAAAGCTGAACTCTGGGCACCAAGGTTGCATTTTATTTTCACACGTAACTTATTTTTATGCAGTGTAATTTTTATTTTTATTTTTTTATTTAGCTTTTGGAATTGGAATAAATGTTTTCTTAAGTGAAACTATGCCTGTACGTCTGGCTTCCTACTGACACTAGCATGGCATTCAAGATTCTAGACTCTACCCCCCCTGTATGCTTTGTCATTCACAAACCACAGCTTGTGATGACCCTTTTGCTGTTTCCAGCAGTTGAACAGTAAGATGGTTAGTTACATGTGGATATATCTACATTTTTGTGCAAAGAATCCAGCTTTAAGGTTTTTGGAATATCCGGGTATCATCTGGTTGTAGAGAGCCCATGTGTTCCCTTGCTGACCACTTTGATTGCTGGAACTCCTGTAAAGAAATTAGTATTTCTGTACATGGGGAAATGTGGTTCTGTGTGACCCTCTCTGTATTATCTGATTGGCTAATCAGTCCTGAGTCCTGCCTCATAAATTGGTGTAAAGAGCAGCATGTATAACCTCTGAATCAATGTATAGTAAAAATAGGAAGAAAGCGAGCGCCAAGACCAACTAGCAGCTGATACACCAAAGGCAACCAAAAAACCTCATAACATAACATGCACACATATGCTAAAGTGCCGTGCATGTGACATAAAATAAATAAATCCCACAAAACTTCTCTAAGTAAAGAGCATGAACAGTCCAAGCATGGATAAACGTGACTGATGTGATCCAAGATAATCTCTAGTGGGTGATCTGTGCTTTTCCAGACGATCAATCAGGTGATGTGTCAAAGGGATGTTAAAAATGCACACTCACCAGAAGAAAGATCATAATGCGCATGGTATATGAGATACAGCCGGAGTTCCCCTTAAGAGGTAGTCAGCCTGGTCAGGTCCAAGAGATCTCCTTCCTCCCTGGTACTCTGCCACACAGCTATCGTCCTCCAGGTATGGCTCTATGGTGGTATTGGTTGTTCCTGTGTCTGAACATCCAATCCGGTCCTGGGCTGAGTGTCCTTTCCTGAGGACACTCAGCCCAGAGGAAAGGATACTTTCCACTTTGCACGGCACTTTAGCATATGTGTGCATTGCATTTTGTCACTTTATTTGGACACTTTTATCAGATAGTTCATATACATATATTTAGCGCTGCACCTTTTTATTGGATAACCTCTGAATCAGACCTGTAAACCCAACATTTCATATTCCTGATATACACTTACTGGCCACTTTTATCAGGTACACCTGTTCAATTGCTTGGTAACACAAATTGCTAATAAGCCAATCACCTGGCAGTAACTCAATGCATTTAGGCATGTATATGTGGTGAAGACAATTTGTTAAATTTCAAACCAAGCACCACCCCCGGTTCACATATATGTGGCTGTGCGGGCTGCGTTTTGCATGAGAGCCCATTCATTTGAATGGACTCCTGTTACCGTGACATGCAGGGAAGAAGTCCCTGCACTTCTTTTGAAAATGCAGCCCGTACGGGAATCTCGGTTCCCAGTATGGGTTGCATTTTCCAGTATGGCGGCGTGCCATTAGAACTAATGGCACCCGCCCGCGGGTCCTGGATTTTTGTGCAGATCCGCAGTGGCACCACCTGCACAGATGTGAACCTAGGGTCAGAATGGGGAAGAAAAGAGGTTTAAGTGACTTTGAATGCGGTTTGGTTATTGGTGCCAGACAGGATGGTCAGTTGTTTAACAACTGCTGATCTACTAGGATTTTCACACACAACCATCTCTGGGGTTTACAGAGAATGGTCTGAAAAAGAGAAAATGTCAAGTGAGCATTAGTTGTATGGATGAAAATGTGGTGTTGTCAGAAGAGAATGGGTAGACTGGTTGCTGCGACATTCAGATGGTTGGGTCAGAATTTGGCATAAACAACATGAAACCATGGATCTATCCTGCCATGTGTCAACAGTTCAGGCTGGCAGTGGTGGTGTAAAGATATTGGGAATATTTTCTTGGCATTAGCAAGGTGTACCTAATAAAGTAGCAGGTGAGCGTGTACCTGCTGTATCATGTACTTGTAAGAAAAAGTATCCTGTTCTCTTTGAGCTCATGTACACAGGGTGTTTGAAAAACCCTTCTGACCGCTGGAAACTGCTAGAAAACATAGGTTACAAATGTCAGTTTAGCCGCGTTTACCTACCACGTTTAGCCGCATTTATGCACGTTTGCGTTTTAGAAGCGTTTTTAAAAGATAACCTCAGGAGACCCTCCCAAATGCCCAGAATGCATTTTAGTAGTGAAAACCATGCGGTATTTTAGTAGTGAAAACCATGCGGTAATGTTTCAGCTGTCAGCAGGATTCCCCACTGACAGCCAAGTGCAAAAGAGAAAATTACTGGCAATTAAAAAATAATAAACAAACAGCGTGGGGTCCTCCCCTCCCATCCATACCAGACCATTATCTGAGCATGTAGCCTGTTGAAGGGGGGCGAGCCCCCTCCCCCTCCCCCCCGAACCATACCAGGCCACATGCCCTCAACATGGGGTGCTTTGTCCCCATGTTGATGTGGACAAGGGCCTCTTCCCCACAACCCTGGGCTGTGGTTGAGGGTCTGCGGGCGGCTTATCGGAATCTGGAAACCCCCTTTAGCAAGGGGACCCCTAGATCTCGGTTACCCCCCCCCCCACACGTGAATGAGTATGTGGTAAATACTCTGCTTCCGATGCTGGCCTCTGGCCGTCTACCTCTGAGTTGGTTTGACAGTTCTTAAATATGTAAGGGGGGGGCCCCCCGCCCCCATGTGACGTCAGTGACCAACATGCCCCGGTGGATGATGTGATGGGGGCGAGGTCACATGGGTGATGTGACAGGGTGGCCCCGCCCCTTACATATTTAAGAACTGTCAAACCAGCTCATGGCAGATGGCCTGAGGCCAGCGTTGGAAGCGGAGCCTTTTTTTTTTCTGGATTGACGTTGGATCTACTTTGAGGGACATTCTTTTATTTTCATTCTTTTAATAAAGGACTTGTCAAAGAATGTTTCCTGTCCTCCTCCCTTTTTTACATTTTGGCGTGGGGCTTCCTCTCAAAATCCATACCAGACCCGAAGGGCTTGGCATGGATGGGAGGGGGGACCCCACGCCGGTTTTTAAAATGTTTTAATTGCCGGCAATTCAAACATTAATGCATGCTTTTCACTTCTAAAATACTGCATGACTTTGATAAAATAACTCATGCTGTATTTTAGTATTCTTTTTTAATGGATTCAAATGGGTTTTTTTTTTTAAAATGCTGTGCGGCATCCTACTGCATACTCGGTAAGATACTGCTTGGTGAATTGTGCCCTGGATATGGACCAGTCAAAAAACGCTTATAAACGCGGTTAACCGCATTTACAAGCGTTTGGCATTTGAAACACCGGTAAAATCTACTTCACGCAATTTTGCTGCATTAAAAAAAAAGACTGTAAACTCAACTGTCTGTAAACGACTGTGTACATGGACACATAGGAAAACATTAGGGAGAGTTCAGGGGCTGCTGAAAAAAAAAACACAGAAAAGCTCCTGAACTCTAGTTTATCAGCTGCGGTGTACATGAGCCCTTTGTATTGCTTTCTTTGTGTGAAATCCCAGGTGTTCCTGCTAGTGCCTCTGATTTTCAATACAAACTGACCACACTAAGCAGGAGAACACACTGTGGCCAGTTTTCTAGCTGTGTTGCCTGCTCTCCTCTAATGATCAGACTTGTCCTGACCCCCCCCCCCCCCCACCACTGCCCAGCCTTTCACTGGGAGGATCAATGTGCTGCTGTTTATCCTCCCTCACATCTCTATGCAGCTGAGATTATGTGATCACTTATTAAAAAAAAAAAAAAAGGTATTTATAATGTTTTTGTCTTTCATTTCTATTTTAAACTAGTGATCTGCTATGTGTGGAAAATATTACGTTCCTATATTGAGATTCTCTTTAGTCTTGCGCAAACAGGGTTTTATAGCTCCACCTTCAGGAGCAGGACACTAGGCAAAATTAAACTCAACACCTCCTGGATCTGTGGAGATGAGCTACATGTCTGGTGGATGTGCCCGCGATTCGTGGGCTTTTGGTCCAGTGTATATGGTCTTTTGTCGATCTTTTTTCGCTCTACTTATTGTAGAGATCCTCGTCATGCGCTCCTCCATTGCCCACTTCCTGGCCTCCTATCCCACCAGCAGAGATTGGCTACCTATCTTTTTATAGCGGCTAAAAGGGCAATTGCTAGGGCATGGAGGAAACCAACTGTTCAAATTGCGGAGGTGAGTAATATTATGACCACGCTCATGATTCATGAAAAAATGTTGAGTATCCTTAACCTCCCTACCGGTCCGATTATGTCCATATTTCTGTGCTCAGTGGTACATTTTTTTTTTGCATGGAAATATGTATTGTTTTTTTTATGGTAGGAGAACAAGAGTCTAGTAAACATCCCGGGTATGTTAAAATTTGAAACCCGAAATCATAAATTATAATTTAATAATCATAATATAATAAAACCAAAAACACTGAAATTTGAAATAGAGCGCCAAGTTCGCACATCACGGAGCTTAGTCGCAAAATAGTTTTCAGTGCCTGATGACGAATTTCCCCACGAATCATCACTCAATTCTGCAAGTGATTCTAATTTACTATCACTGTTCTCTAGCTGGTCTAAAACCTTTTTGACCGAAAGGGACGCTTTTTGGACGCTTCTCAGTTTCCAGGCAGAAAGAACAGTAAAAATGCAGGCAGGGCACAGGACAAAGCACTAGGAACAAAATGTATGTGAAATGGTTTGATACAGTAATGTTTCAGTATGTGAATTTAGTGAATGTCACTTTTCAAATTTCCTGCCAATTCTGTCCCCCGTACGTCCTGACGTCGCAGGGAACGGTACCCACAAGACAGATGCCGGCATCCGCCGGAGAACATTGCAGGGGACATTGCAGGAGGGACATCGTGGGAGCGCAGGACAAGGTAAGTGAAGAAGAGATCCTGGAGCAGTGCTGCAAGGTATTCCTGAGAGTAGCTCGGGGTTACTGCTTGTGGTACTGAAATCCTCCGTTCCTGAAAATTTGGAGCCCTTGGTGGTCTTACACTCACCCTTCTCTTCCCGAATACAGCTTGGGTTCGTATCAACTTTAAGGGGGATCCCTGCACTTCTCTTAATACTGTTTCTATCTTTTTGATCTTTCTTTCTTTTCCTAAGGCTACGTTCACACTAGCGTTGTGTGCAGGCGGCAGAAAGGCGTTTGGGAAGCGTTTTTAACGCTTCCCAAACGCATTGGACACATTGCAGCACATGGTGCTGTTCAAACGGGAGCGTTAGCGTTGCGGCACAGCAAAACTGCCTCTGGTCGAGTCAGGAGGCGTTGAAGCCTCCTATTCTAGTTTATGGTGCTGCTCCGCAAACTGCCGGCGTTTGCGGTGTGGTTGCGGGGCGTTTGCGGAGCGGTAACACCATTCAAACTTCATTATAGGCGTTTGTAGGGCGTTTTTAACGCTCGGAAAATGCCTAGCAACCGCCACTAAACCGCGCCTGCGCCGTTTGCTGAGCATTAAAAAACGCTCCGGAAACGCCGGACCAACGCTTGCCAAACGCTATAGGGGCGTTTGGCAAGAGTTGGTAAAACAGTCAAGTGTCAACGAGCCCTTACTGTACTTTTTTCTTTGCTCTTCTGAGATGTTTTCCCCTTCCCATAGCTCTCTACCTTGATTTACCTCGGCTGAGTATTTTACTCAGGTTCATCTCGCTCTAATTAGGGCATGTCCTTGTTGAAGGCTAATTTGTTTACATGTCATTGATTGTGCTATATACCGTATTTTTCGCTCCATAAGATGCACCTGACCATAAGACGCACCTAGGTTTTAGAGGAGAAAAACAAGAAAAAATATATTCTGAACCAATGGACTGTGGACATTTAGTACAGGAGATGACCAGAGACTGCAGACCTTTTTGGGAGGGAGCGGGTACCTGAATTTGACAGGTACCCGCTCCCACTTCCACGGAGTTGTCCTCCCTTGTGTCCCAAAAGACGCCGGACCATTCACAAAGTGCAGCGCTTCTCGTGCATGAGCAGTGGGCACCCAGCTGGCACAGCCGGGTGCCCACACTAGAGATTCCGGCAGGGGAAGACTGCTACGTATGCCAGGTTCTGCTTGCCTATCTGCAGGCCCGGGACCAGCATATTAGTAGGCGCCGCAGGGTAGAGGGGAGGCGCCTACGCATGAAATGACGATTGCGATACACCTGTTACAATTCGCTGTGCATGCCGGAATGAGAGCAATAATTCTAGTACTAGATCTCCTCTGTAATGCTAAACTGATGACCTATAGGGAGCTTTTAAAGTGTCACCTATAGAAAATATAGGGTATTGAGATTAAGCTGCTAACTTTTTTAGCTGGCTATTAGATTCAAAGCAAATTTGTCAAGCCCTGGTATAGATGCAGCAGCCCACCCCTGGTCTTTCAGCTGTGTTACTTGTTCCCTCCTTTCAAGCTCATTCCTGTAGTTCTAAGGAAATTTTGAAAGAGAAATGTTCATGTTAATCTCGGTGGCTCCTCATTTGGTACCAGAGGCCTTGGTTCTCCAGTCATTTTAGTGCTGATTCACACATGTGCGGTGCAGATTGAAGCTCAGGGTTCAAAGCTAATTGATACAGTAGTTGTTCAGCAGTTCGGGACAGGCTTACATCAGGTTAAGGACAGGATTTTATCCTGTTCACCACTGATGACATGTGCAGTTGAGAAACTGCTCACATAGAAGTCAATAGCCTGTAATCTGCACCTGATCCGGTCTGCACTGCTCCGAAATCGGACATGACTTTTTTTTCAATCCGCACTGAATCTGCGCCGCCAGTGCACCGGACATGCTGTATGTATGTGAACAGGCACCATAGGATGCAATGTTATTTCACATGTCATGTGGATTGGATGCGGTTCAAACCACGTCCAATTCGCATATACGTGAACCGACACGGTCTTGTACAGGAGCCTGAGGTTTCATACCATATGCTTTTTTTTTTTTTTTTTTTTTTTTCCATGAATTTCAGTTGCCTTAGTTCACATGAATGCAGTCAGTTCCAGCCAGTTTCCAGTGCAGGAAAAAAAGTAGAACATGCTCCATTTTTTTTTTTTCTGCACAGAACTGTGTTCCACAGCAAAACACCTCAAAAATGCACCAGAACTGAGTATGGTGTGAACTGTAAGTAAAACGCCTCTGGAGTGAGTTTTTGTGGTGTGAACTGGCCCTCAGGGTCCAGTGTTTTACCCTCAAGTACAAACTCCTAAAAATTAGCAGCCTGGTATCAGAGTAAAAAATCTGTAAAGCTAAAGGGTTGTTGGATAGAGTACTTAACGCCTTCCTTTCCAGCCAGGAAAAAGGTTACTCAAGTCAGGTTATGGAAAGATGTGAAAGGTCTTCCAGCCTGGTGTAGGAGTAAAGGGGGAAAGAACACCAAAAATGGCATTGCTATTTTTGGATAAAACGTTCCCCCCCCCCCCCCCCCCCCCCCATGGCCTTGCAGAGTGTTCTCTACTTCTTCCTTTTTTTTTTTTTTGTGGTAGAAAAATATTTTATCTTTTACATAAGTAGAAAAAAAAACAAATATATTTAATCGGGGTACATTCCACCCTGTACTGTGACGCAGCGCATGAATACACCACATAACGATAAAGTTCCAATCATACAATAAATAAATTTACTCAGCAGTGTGATGCCTACTGTGGTGTGCAGAGCAAAAAGTTCCCCGAACCATCACATCATGTATGACACCACTTTCCCTGAGACTGTGGCCCCATAAGGTTCCAATAGAGTACCTAGCGGCGTCAAATGTGTTTGAGTTACACCCCTGTTCCATACATCCTGCATGGCACCGCAGCATAACTGTGGACCAGTCTGAGCAGACTGTGGACCAGTCTGAGCAGACTGTGGACCAGTCTGAGCAGACTGTGGACCAGTCTGAGCAGACTGTGGACCAGTCTGAGCAGACTGTGGACCAGTCTGAGCAGACTGTGGACCAGTCTGAGCAGACTGTGGACCAGTCTGAGCAGACTGTGGACCAGTCTGAGCAGACTGTGGACCAGTCTGAGCAGACTGTGGACCAGTCTGAGCAGACTGTGGACCAGTCTGAGCAGACTGTGGACCAGTCTGAGCAGACTGTGGACCAGTCTGAGCAGACTGTGGACCAGTCTGAGCAGACTGTGGACCAGTCTGAGCAGACTGTGGACCAGTCTGAGCAGACTGTGGACCAGTCTGAGCAGACTGTGGACCAGTCTGAGCAGACTGTGGACCAGTCTGAGCAGACTGTGGACCAGTCTGAGCAGACTGTGGACCAGTCTGAGCAGACTGTGGACCAGTCTGAGCAGACTGTGGACCAGTCTGAGCAGACTGTGGACCAGTCTGAGCAGACTGTGGACCAGTCTGAGCAGACTGTGGACCAGTCTGAGCAGACTGTGGACCAGTCTGAGCAGACTGTGGACCAGTCTGAGCAGACTGTGGACCAGTCTGAGCAGACTGTGGACCAGTCTGAGCAGACTGTGGACCAGTCTGAGCAGACTGTGGACCAGTCTGAGCAGACTGTGGACCAGTCTGAGCAGACTGTGGACCAGTCTGAGCAGACTGTGGACCAGTCTGAGCAGACTGTGGACCAGTCTGAGCAGACTGTGGACCAGTCTGAGCAGACTGTGGACCAGTCTGAGCAGACTGTGGACCAGTCTGAGCAGACTGTGGACCAGTCTGAGCAGACTGTGGACCAGTCTGAGCAGACTGTGGACCAGTCTGAGCAGACTGTGGACCAGTCTATGACCGTCCTCAATGGACATCCTCTGTCGCTGGTGGATGAGGCGCTTCCTGGCGCACCGTAAAGCATCCTTGAAATAACACAGCACCCGTTAGGCACCGTCAATATCCTCAAGGGTGAAAGTCCCACAGAAAAGTCCGTTCAACACACCAAAGTGTGTGATGGCTGTCTGTGGCACAAAGTTCCCTCCCAGAGATGAGGGAGATGGAGATGTTGGCTTGTAGTGCTCAACAAACTATTACGGTGCTGTGGAGCGCTCTGATTATTATTATTATAATACAGTATATAGCACCAAAGGGTATGCTCAGCGCTGTACAGTAGCAAGGGGGACAGAACGTGAGACAAGACAGTAACAATACACTACACGAGGGGTTCGAGGGCCCTGCTCTTTCGAGCTTACAATCTAGGAGGGAGGGGAAGGTGGTACAGGAGGAGATGGCTGTGGGGGATGGAGTGATGGGAGGAGTGGAGGAGGTTAGTTGTTAGGTGAGGTCGGGTGTTAGGTGAGGTTGGGGTAGGCTTCCCTGAAGAGGAGGGTTTTCAGGGTGCGCCTGAAGGTGAGGAGGGTAGGTGACAGTCTGATGGATTGGGGTAGGGAGTTCCAGAGGATGGGGGAAGTCCTGGAGAAGTCCTGCAATCGGGCGTGGGCGGAGTAGACCAGGGAGCTAGAGAGTAGGAGGTCCTGTGAGGAGCGGAGGGCACGGGTAGGGTAGTATTTGGGTATCAGGTCAGTTATGTAGTTCGGGGAGGCATTGTGAATGGCTTTGTAGGTCAGAGTTAGCAGTTTGAATTTGATGCGTTGGGCAATCGGGAGCCAATGAAGGGATTGGCAGAGGGGGGAGGCAGATTTGGAGCGCTTGGTGAGGTGGATGAGTCTAGCCGCTGAGTTTAGGATCGACTGGAGTGGGGATAGCGTTCGTTTGGGTAGGCCAGTGAGAAGGGAATTGCAATAGTCCAGGCGTGAGATGATGAGGGAGTGTACGAGTTGTTTGGTGGTGTCTGGGGTGAGGAATGTGCGTATCTTGGAGATATTGCGGAGGTGGAGCCTGCAAGATCTAGATAGCAGTTGGATGTGGGGTAGGAAGGAGAGGTGGGAGTCCAGGGTGACACCCAGGACTTTGGCGTGTGGGGTGGGAGAGATGGTGGCGTTGTTAGTAGTGATGGGGGTGGGGGGAAGACCAGGAGCTCGGTTTTGGATAGGTTAAGTTTGAGGAAATGGAATGACATCCAGTCTGTTGTTTAGGAGGTGGGCGATGCGGGCAGAGTGGGGGGTGGAGAGGTAAATTTGGGTGTCGTCAGCATAGAGGTGGTAATTGAAGCTGTGGGAGTGAATAAGTTTGCCAAGGGAGGAGGTATAGATGGAGAAGAGGAGGGGCCCGAGGACAGAGCCTTGGGGGACCCAGACAGAGAGGGGGAGGTGGCAGTGTTGTAGGTGACGCTGCAGGAGCGTTGGGAAAGGTAGGAGGTGAACCAGGAGAGAGCAGCATCCTTCATGCCAAGGGAGTGCAGTTTGGATAAGGAGGAGAGGGTGGTCAACAGTGTCGAAGGCCGCGGAGAGGTCGAGGAGCAGGAGGATGGAATAGTGGCCATTGGCTTTGGCGGTTAGCAGGTCATTGGTGATTTTAAGTAGGGCGGTTTTGGTGGAGTGCAAGGGGCGGAAGCCAGACTATAGGGGGTCAAGGAGGTTATCAGTGAGGTGGGCGCTTAGGCAATTATAGACCAGGCGCTCAAGGAGTTTGGAAGTGAAGGGCAACAAGGAGCTGGGTCTAAGGTTGTTAAGGTTAGTGGGGTCAAGGGAGGGTTTTTTGAGTATGGGGGTGATGTGTGCGTGCTTTAGAGGGGAGGGAAGGTGCCGGTGGAGAGGGAGAGATTGAAGATGTGGGTGAGGGAGCGAATGATGGAGGGGGGGGTGACTGGAGGAGCTGTGAGGGGATAGGGTCCAGGGGGCAGGTGATGAGGCGAGCTTCAGTGAAGACCTTAGAGACCTCCTCGGGGGTAGTTGGGCTGAAGGAGCGTAGTGTTGGGGGAGGTGATGTGCGGGGCGTTGGGTATAGTGGGGGGTAGTGCGACTATGAGGTCGAGGGAGGGGTTGATGGAGGGCGGATGGCTGGGTGGAGAGGTGGATTGTGAGTTGACAATGTCCTTACGGATTGCGTCAATCTTGTTTTGGAAATGATTGGCAAACTTGTGGGCGGTGAGTGAGGTGCTGGGTGTTGAGAGCAGGGATTTGAAAGTGGAGAAGAGCCGACAAGGACAGGTGGAGAGGGTGTTGATAAGGGTTATGAAATAGGCTTGCTTGGCGGCGTGGAGGGAAGTGGTGTAGGCGGCTTTATAGAGGGAGAACGCGGGAGGGGATCTGGTCTTGCGCCTTAAGCGCTCCAGCGCGCGACTGCGTCGTTTGAGGCATTTCCTGTGGTCGTTTTGCCAGGGTTGAAGCGGTCGGGTCTAATGCTACGTGTGGTTAGGGGTGCCAGGGAGTCAAGGGCAGCTGACAGTGAGTCGTTGTATGCAGTAGTGGCCAGGTCAGGGCATGACAGAGGGAGGATGCTGTCATACAGACGGTCAGCTGCTGGGTGGAGATGGGTCGGGTTCAGATTGCGGAGGTTGCGGGTGATGGTTAGATGCTTCGGGGGGGGGGAGTTGAGGGAGGGGGAGATGGAGAATGTGAGGAGGTGGTGGTCAGAGAGGGGGAAGGGGGTGTTAGTGAAGTCGTGGGGGGTGCAGAGGTGGGAGAAAACGAGGTCCAGGGTGTTTCCGTTGGAGTGGGTGGAGGACTCAGTGTGCTGTGTGAGCGCGAAGGAGGAGGTTAGAAGGAGGAGTTGGGAAGTAGACAGGCTGTTGGCGTTGATCGGGATATTGAAGTCGCCTAGGATGATGGTCGGTAGCTTGGAGGAGAGGAAGAAGGGAAGCCAGGTGGCAAAGTCGTCAAGGAAGGGGGATGCGGAACCAGGAGGCCGATAGATTACCGCAATCCGTAGGGGGGTGGGAGAGAAGAGCCGGATGCAGTGTGCCTCGAAGGAGGAGAAGGATAGGGAGGGGGGGTTAGGGAGGACCTGGAAGGTGCTCAGCGGTGGTAGGAGCATACCGACCCCTCCGCCTCTGCGTCCGCTCGGTCTGGGTGAATGGGTCCAGACGAGGCCTCCATAAGAGAGGGCAGCAGGGGAGGTGGAGTCAGTGGCTTGGATCCAGGTTTCGGTGACCGCTAGGAGGTTGAGGGAGTGGGAGACAAAGAGGTTGTGGATGGCAGTGAGCTTGTTGCAAACCGAACGGGCGTTCACGAGTGCAACCAAGAGGGGAGGGGTGGATGTGGGGAGGAGGGGGACAGATATGAGATTGAGGGGGTTGCAGTGGTTGGCGTGAGTAGGGGGGTGTCGGGAGGGGGAGTGGGGAGATTGAGGGCCAGGGTTCGGGGAGATGTCACCGGCGGTTAGGAGAAGGAGAAGGAGGAGGGTGAGGCAGGTGGCATGGGAATGGGAGGTGCAGGAGCGCGTGGGTCGGTTGGTGGTGGCTAGTGGGTCGGCGGGGGAGTGGAGTAATAGGAGGAGGTGGTGAGAGCCGTAGAGGGGGGAGGGAAGAAGTGAGGGTGCGATGTAGAGGTGTTTTGGAGGAGTAGGGGGGTAGAGGGAGGCAAGTTTGGGGATGGAAGAGAGGAGAACGAGGAGTGGTGCAGGTGGCATGCTAGGGTGGGCAGAATGCTGATCGGGTCGGAGAGGAAGGAGGTTTCAGTCAGGACGTGAGGATGGGGAGAGTCCATTATGCCATGTCGGAGTTCATCAGTGTCCAATCGTAGGAGGGGAGAGGGAGAGGTGGGCGGCTGGGGCCGCAGCTGGCTGGTTGCAGTCTGTGGGTGCTGTAGGCCGGCGTCCACGGGTGTTGTGGCACGGCATCGGTGGGCACAATGGTGCGGCGGCTGGACGAGCCGCGGGACGCGGTGATTGGAGGCATTGTGGGCCCGGCGTCAGGAGGCGTTGAGTGCACAGCTTCGGGGAGGTGTTGAGGGCCCGGCGTCAGGAGGTGGTGTAGGCCGGCGTCGGGAGGTGGTGTGGATCGACGTCTGGAGATGGAGTGGGTTAGGCGTTGGTATTTGTAGTAGGGCTTGGCGTCCGTGGGCGAAGTGAGCCAGCGCAGGAAAATGTTGTGGGCCAGGTGCTGAGGGCTCGGCATCGGGAGGCGCTGAAGGGCCCGTCAGCAGTAGGTGGTGTGGACCGACGTCTGGAGTTGGAGTGGGCTAGTTGCAGTAGGGCTCGGCATCCGTGGGTGAAGTGAGCAGCGCAAGTGGATGTTGTGGACCAGCGACTGAGGGTGCTAGGGGCCCAGCGTCGGTGGGAGCGGTAGGGCCGCGTGGCAGGGTTGACTCCGCCGGATTGGACATGGCTTGGGCTGTTCGGTGGTAGGTGCCCGGCTGCGTGGTACCCGGAGTGGCGGAGGTGCGGCGTCATCGCGATTCTCGAGAGACCTGGAGAGGTTCCTGGTCTGGGCCTGGGTGCCGGCTGATGCAGGGTGCTAGGCAGCCCGAAGCAGCCCCCAGGCAGGGCAGCCGGGTGCAGGCAGCTGGGTGTCGGTAGCAGGGTGTCCCGAGGTGGCAGCTGGATGCTGGTGGCCTGAGGTGGACTGAGAGCCAGTGGGGAGGGCTCCAGGGAGACGGGCAGATCAGCGGGCTGGGTGGTGGAACAGCAGTCCACCGTGGGGGTCGAGCCGGTTCCTGGTGGTCAGCGAGGACCCAGGGCTGATGGGGAGGGCCCTGGGGAGGCAGGCAGATCAGCGGGAGCCGGGGGACAGAGCGGCGGGTCCGGGTCGGCCGCGGCAAAAATCGAGGCCGCGGCTTTGGGTGCTTGGTAGGCCGCGATTCCCGGAGCTCCGGGAAAAGGTCCGGTGGCCTTCCTTGGTGACCAGGCAGGGACCGGAGTGTCGTAGGGGCCCGCTAGGGTCCGCTGCGGCCCGGATGGCAGCGGATTGGGGCCAGGAGCGCAGGAGCTCACTAATGTGTGTCCTCTTCCGCCGCCATCTTGATAGTTCATTGATTCTTCCCGTCAGCGTGAATTGCCTGCCTGTATGATGTACGGACAGAGAGATTACAATGACAGTCTGCTGGATTCTGCATGGCACCAGCGATCTGCTGATCGCTGGTGCAATGCTCAACAGGCTCCTATATTTAAAAGAAAAAAATTAAAGAATTTTTTTTTTAAGGCCCCCCTAGGCTCTGTCTCGGAATGAAAATTTACCGTAAACTGGTTGCTAGGGCCGCCCCGACTGGCGTCTAGCAACCAGTGACGTTACGCGGAGTCCTGACGTCACTGCTGTGTGGAGGCGGAGTGGAGGTCGGAGTGAGCGGTGAATGTGGAGCTGGAGAGAGGAGGAGACTTTCGCAGATGCGTGTAGAAGAACAGGAGGATCAGAGCAGATGGGACGCAGCGAAGGTGGTGAATGCTGGTGTGTCTCTGGTGACACTGCCAGTTATGATGATGTTCCAGAAGATGACATGATTGTCATTGAATAAATGAGTTAATTCTTGATACTGTAGGATTCAGTTTGTCTGGTTTGTGTTGACTACTACCGTACCGTATACAGGTAATACATTTTCTTTATTTTCATTTAACAATAAATGTGTACCGTATTCTTCTTCATGGAAAAATAAGACCTAGTGTGGTAGTGACCTACCTGAAAATAAGACCTAGTGTGTTTTTTTTTTTTTGAGCCAAAAAAAATATAAGACAGTGTCTTATTTTCGGGGAAACACGATATGTATATAACATACCTGGCCGATGGCTCTGGAAATGCCTGGAGAAGACTTTCTGCTTCTCTAATGATCTCTACTTGATTCCGGGCACCATACTGAACTGCCGGCCTGATGCACTGTGAACGCATACGTAGGCCACGCCCAAAAACGGTGTTCAAACCACACGTGAGGTATCACCATGCACTAGACCTCCTCTAACTTTAAACTGGTAACCTGTAGAAATTTTTAAAGCGTCACCCATGGAGATTTTTAAGTACCGTAGTTTGATGCTATTCCACGAGCGTGTGCAATTTTAAAGCATGATGTGTTATATATATATATATATATATATTTATCTTTATCATTAGTGTATTTTTTTTTCCCCCAAAAATTGCGTTTGAAAAATATATTTTTTAAAAACTGTCCATTACGGTTTTCAGGCAAGTGCATCCTGAATTTTCGGTTTCGGCGCCAGAATTTTCATTTTTGTGCACTCCTAGTTACAACTTTTGATTTACAGAGGAGGTCTGGTGCTAGAATTCCTGCCCTTGATCTCACATTCGTGGTGATACCTCGTGTGGGACCCGGGGAGGGGGGCACCCTGCCTGGTGTTGACGTGTTTGGAGACGTGCTTCATACTCTGGTGGGATGGGACAGGAGGCAGCAGGGGACACTCTGATTGATTTTACAAGAGAGCAGACTGTCGGCTCTAAACCCTTCTGCTTGCTCTCAGCAGGGCTAAATGGAAAAAAAAACCTCTGCATGTCCGGGGCTTTGGGTGATAGGAATTGCACATCCCTGTAAGCCCTATACTAAATACCATGTACAGCCATGGCCAAAAGTTTTGAGAATTACACACATATTAATTTTCATAAAGTCTGCTTCCTCAGTGTGTTTTTTTTTTTTTTTTTTTTTTTTTTTTTTATGGCAATTTGCATATACTCCAGAATGTTATGAAGAGTGATCAGATGAATTTCAATTCATCCCTCTTTGCTGTGAAAACGAACTTAATCCCAAAAAACCCCCATTGCCACTGCATTTCAGCCCTGCCACAATGACCAGCTGACTTCATGTTAGTAATTATCTCGTTAACGCAGGTGTTAGTGTTGACTAGGACAAGGCTGGAGATCACTCTGTCATACTGACCGAGTTAGAATAACAGATTGGAAGCTTTAAAAGGAGAGCGAACCATGATTACCTGCAAAGGAACACATGCAGTCATCATTGCTTTGCACAAAAAAGGATTCACAGGCAAGGATATTGCTGTTAAGATTGCACCTTAATAAACCATTTATCGGATCATCAAGGACTTCAAGAAGAGATGTTCAATTGTTGTGGAATGGTTCAGGGTGCCCAAGAAAGCCCAGCAGGCGCCAGAACTGTCTCCTAAAGTTTATGTAGCTGCCGGCTCAGGGCACCACCAGTGCAGAGCTTGCACGGGAATGGCAGCAGGCAGGTGTGAGTGCATTTGCACACACAGTAACGCAAAGACTTTTTGAGAATTGCCTGGTGTTTAAGAAGGGCAGCAAAGAAGCCACCTCTCTCCAGGAATAGCATCAGGGACAGACTGATATTCTGCAAAATGTACAGGGATTGGACTGCAGAGGAGTGGGGTAAAGACGTTTTCTCTGATGAATCCCCTTTCCGATTGTTTGGGGCATCTGGAAAACACCTTTTCCAGAAAAGAAAAGGTGATTGCTACCATCAGTCCTGTGTCATGCCAACAGTAAAGCATCCTGAGACCATTCATGTGTGGGGTTACTTCTCAGCCAAGGGAGTGGGCTCACTCACAAATTTGCCTAAGAACACAACCATGAATAAAGATTTGTACAAAAACATCCTCTGAGAGCAACTTCTCCCAACCATCCAAGAACAGTTTGGTGACCAACAACGCCTTTTCCAGCATGATGGAGCACCTTGCCATAAGGCAAAAGTGATCACTAAGTGGTTTGGAGATCAAAACATCAATGTTGGGTCCATGGCCAGGAAACTCCCCAGGCCTTAATCCCATTGAGAACTTGTCAATCCTCGAGGTGGGTGACACTTAAGAAGTATAATTACAAGCATTTCATAAGTATACCATAGTAACATCTGACAAAAAGATCTAAAAACACTGAGGCAGCAGATGATGAGAAAATTAATATGTGTTATTTCCAAAACTTTTGGCCACAGCTGTAGAAAAAAGATGTGCTTACCAACTTATTCCCTGGGCAATTAGGTACAGTCACGTGATATCCATAGCGGCCGGCTTCATTGAAGAGGAGAGATTGCCGACAATTTCTGCAATGCCTGAGTGGTGACGTCACCCATATGCTTAATATGGGCCATCCGTTGTTGGTCCCTCATCTACCCCAAAGCTGGTGCTTAAAGCCGATCACATAACTGCACCAGAGTGCCCAGGAAATAGGTAAGTATACATATCTTTCCTCTAGAGGATGACTAGTATAGGGCTTAGAATGGGGGTAGGAGCATGTTTAAGTTTAGCTAGGATTTGACTGGATTTCTGCTTTAAGGTCTAAAGGATAACCGGAAACGTGTAACGTATTCCAGTCAGGGTACACCATATTATGTCTGTAGGTGCTTCTAAGCTTTTTAACATCAGGTAACAGTTTCCAAGATTCCTAAGACTGTCTTCTGTTAACTAGTTGCCAACCGCAGGTAGCCGAATGACAGCTGCACTGCGGCCGTCCAGTTCTGGGAGGCCATCATATGACCCCCTCCTAGAATGCGCTCTCCTGCGTGCCCTCAGAGACACACACTCTGTGATCTCCGTGATCACAGCGGCCTTTTACCACGAGATCAGCCGTGTCCAATGACACACTGATCACTGAGAAATGCAATTGCTGGTTCTCGGCTGCACTTTCCTCTCACTGTCAGAGCGTGGGGAAAGTACTGCCGAGAACCGGCAATTTTCAGAGCAGGGATCGGAACTGATGATCGGTGCCCAGC
Organism: Staurois parvus; assembly: GCF_062004578.1. Taxonomy (NCBI): domain Eukaryota; kingdom Metazoa; phylum Chordata; class Amphibia; order Anura; family Ranidae; genus Staurois; species Staurois parvus. The sequence continues at coordinate 1,628,038 of NW_028318754.1, forward strand.
AGTGCTGCCCACCTCTGCTGCCAGTCAGTGCCAACTATCAGTACCCATCATTAGTGCTGCCTATCAGTGCTGACTATCAGTGCAGCCTCATCAACGCAATCCGTGAAGGAGAAAAATTACCTGTTTGCAAAATTTTATAATAGAAACAAACTTTTTTTTTTCTCACCAAATACCACCAAAAGAAAGTTCTATTTGTGAGAAAAAAATTCTGCATGACCGCGCAATTGTCATTCATAAGTGCCCGGTAGGCAAGTGGTTAATGCATTCTCAAAGTTTTACCAGGTGGATGTTGAGGTCTCATCTGATGCCAGCTTTGGGCATAAGGTAATTCAGTCAGCTCTTTCAGCTGCAGGTAGTCCCCAGTTTTAATATGTGGACCTGTTACCATTTGGGCTGTGTTGCCCACCCTTCCTTTTGGCCTGCTTTTGGATGTCCCAATTGTCTCAGAATTACTATTGATCCTGTGTCTCTTAGTCAACTATAAATAAAACAGGATTTTGAATTTTACTATAAAATCTGTTTCTTAGAGTTCATTAATGGTAAAAAGTCCTACTCAGCTGTGTTTTGATATACATTTGATTACTGCTTTTATACAAAACCAAAACCTGCTGGGAGTAGGGGGGGGGGGGGGGTTATATGTGGGTTGGTCAGTGGGTTCTTTTGTCTGCCAATATCCAGTTCCTTCTAAAGTTGGCAGCCCAGTTGTCTCAACCACTGATACTCTGTCCCTTTACACCGCGTTCCAAATTTATTATGCAAATTCCATTTAAGTGTCAGAAACAATTGAGTACTGTCCGTGATACTTTTTTTATTTGCACTAACATACAATTTTGAGGACAAGCTTTCGGGGTATGTCCCCTTCTTCAAGGTCTAAGCAGTACTATTAAAAATCACAAAGTTTAAGCAGCATGTTAGAATGGATTGAGAGAAAAAAAAAAAAAAAAGGGCTACAGATAAGATACATCAAAAGTGAGGGGGGGGGAGGGGGGATACAACACTCACACAGAGGGGGTCAAGTTTTAGCTAATAGATAGTCATAAAGCTGTCGGATAGTGGTTGAGGAATCCCATGTCCAAATTAAGACCGTTATCTTTAGTGTCAAATAGAATTATCATTCTTAGTTCAAATGTTTTTCTTTCCTGGATGGATTTAAATTTTCCTTTCAGAACTAAAATATTGAGGTCTTCCATATTGTGGCCTGGTTGTGAGAAATGGTGTCCTACAGGTGTGCAGAGGTCATCTTCTTTAGGTCTCATTAAAACACTTCCATAAATTAAAACACATTAAACACATTAAACACATTAAAACACACATAAATTAAGGTCTCATTAAAACACTTCCAGCCCACCTACATTCAGAACTTATAAATGCGATTCCGGATCATCCAGAAATCGGGGACTTCTACATGCTGCCCAAAGTCCACAAGCCAGGAAATCCAGGCAGACCCATCATAACAGGTATGAATACACTCACCGAACAAATCTCAGGCTTTGTAGAAAAAAATTTAAAACCGTTAGTCATGAATACTGCTAGTTTCCTGCAAGACACAACTGACTTTCTGAACAAGATCAACAACATCCAGCAATTACCATCTAATACACTTCTAGTGACTATGGATGTAGTATCCTTGTATAGTAATATCCCTCACAAGGATGGATTAGCTGCATGTCACAGATCCTTATCATCCTCACCAAACAACAAATACACTGCTGAGGATGTTACACAGCTCATTGAATTCATACTTACACACAACTACTTTGCTTTCAATAAGGACATCTATCTTCAATGTATGGGCACTGCGATGGGAAGTAAAATGGCACCCCAATATGCAAATTTATTTATGGCTGACATGGAGGAACAATTCCTGAACAGCATGGAACAAAAACCATACAGATACTTTCGCTATATTGATGATATTTTCATCATATGGACGGAAGGTGAAGAAAATCTAAAACAATTTTACTCATTGATGAACACTTTTCATCCATCAATCAAACTAAAAATGGAATACTCAAACACACAGGTCAACTTCCTAGACACCACAGTATACATCAGGGATGATACGCTTCACACCTCAATATACAGGAAACCCACTGACAGATGCAACTACCTCCACAGTTCTAGCTTCCACCCCCAACACACCAAACGTGCCATCATACACAGTCAGGCCATCAGATACCACCGAGTATGTTCTGACCCAAGAGACAGAGATAAACATCTTGGGACACTAGCAGACGCCTTCCATAAGAAAGGTTACAAGGACAAAACTATCAACACCAGCATAAACATAGCCTTGAGAACCCGAAGGGAAAATCTGCTTCAGTACAAAGAGAAAAAAACAAACAACCGTGTACCTCTAGTAACCACATACAACCCGGCACTAGAAGGGATAAGAAAAATAATCAAAGATTTACAACCCATCATAACAGAGGATGGAACTCTGAAAGAAATATTCCAGCAACCCCCAATACTGGCTTTCAGACAACCCCCCAACCTCAGAAATAAACTAATCAGTAGGAAACTTCCTTCTGATTATGATGCCACAAATAATGGAAGCAAACCCTGCAATAAGAAACGCTGCAAGCTGTGCAACCAAATCAATCCATCAAAAAGTGTCAGACACTCAAAAGGGATCTTCAATATCTCCGGATCATACAGCTGCACCTCCAGTAATGTTGTATACCTTATCCAGTGCAGAAAATGCAGCAAAGGATCTTATGTTGGTGAAACAGGACAGAGGTTGCAAACACGGATGAATTTACACAGACATACCATCAAGGAACATAAAGAAGATGACCTCTGCACACCTGTAGGACACCATTTCTCACAACCAGGCCACAATATGGAAGACCTCAATATTTTAGTTCTGAAAGGAAAATTTAAATCCATCCAGGAAAGAAAAACATTTGAACTAAGAATGATAATTCTATTTGACACTAAAGATAACGGTCTTAATTTGGACATGGGATTCCTCAACCACTATCCGACAGCTTTATGACTATCTATTAGCTAAAACTTGACCCCCTCTGTGTGAGTGTTGTATCCCCCCTCCCCCCCTCACTTTTGATGTATCTTATCTGTAGCCCTTTTTTTTTTTTTTTTTTTTTTTTTTTTTCTCTCAATCCATTCTAACATTCTGCTTAAACTTTGTGATTTTTAATAGTACTGCTTAGACCTTGAAGAAGGGGACATACCCCGAAAGCTTGTCCTCAAAATTGTATGTTAGTGCAAATAAAAAAAGTATCACGGACAGTACTCAATTGTTTCTGTCGCAAATGCACTAATACGGCTACAATCACCTCAAGCATTTAAGTGTCACAAAGATTAAATATTTTTGTTTTTCAGTGTAACTCATGGATGGCATTGTGTCAGGGCTCTTTTGATCACTGAAAACAATCTCGGACACCTGTGATAATTAGATTGGCCAGTGAGCCCAATTTAAGGAAAAACTACTAAAGGAGGGTGTTCCACATTATTAAGCAGAACACCATTTTCAAGCAATATGGGGAAGAAAAAGGATCTCTCTGCTGCCGAAAAGAGTGAAATAGTTCAATGCCTTGGACAAGGCATGAAAACATTAGGTATTTCACAAAAACTTAAGCGTGATCATCGCACTATTAAGAGATTTGTGGCTGATTCAGAGCACAGATGGGTTCGTGCAGATAAAGGCACATTGAGGAAGATTTCTGCCAGATCCATGCATCTGATCAAGAGAGCAGCTGCTAAAATACCATTACATAGTAGCACACAGATATTTGAAGCTGCTGGTGCCTCTGGAGTCCCACGGACATCAAGGTGTAGAGTCCTCCAGAGTCTTGCAACTGTGCATAAACCTTCTATTCGGCCACCAATAACCAATGCTCACAAGCAGAAACGGCTGCATTGGGCAGAAAAATACATGAAGACTAATTTTCAAACAGTCCTGTTCACCGATGAGTGCCACGCAACCCTAGATGGTCCAGATGGATAGAGTAGTGGATAGTTGGTGGACGGCCACCCTGTTCCAACAAGGCTGTGACGTCAGCAAGGCGGTGGTGGAGTCATGTCTTGGGCCGGAATCATGGGAACAGAGCTGGTCGGCCCCTTTAGGGTCCCCGAAGGTGTAAAGATGACCTCTGCAAAGTATGTGGAGTTTATGACTGACCACTTTCTTCCCTGGTATAGAAGGAAGAACTATGCTTTCCGTAATAAAATCATCTTCATGCATGACAATGCACCGTCTCATGCTGCAAAGAATACCTCTGCATCAATGGTTGTTATGGGGATAAAAGTAGAGACAGTCATGATGTGGTCTCCATCCTCCCCTGACCTCAATCCTATTGAGAACCTTTGGAGCATCCTCAAGCAAAAGATCTATGAGGGTGGGAGGCAGTTTACATCCAAACAGCAGCTCTGGGAGGCTATTCTGACATCTTGCAAATTCAAGCAGAAACTGTCCAAAAACTCACAAGTTCAATGGATGCAAGACTTGTGAAGCTGCTATCAAATAAGGGGTCCTATGGTACAATGTAATGTGACCTGTTCAACTGTTTAAAAAGTTAAAATGTTGTTAAAAGTTTGATTGAAATAGCTTTTGATTTCAGTAAATATGCTGCAAACACAACAAATGACAATTTCCAGTTCTTTACAACCTATAAAGTGTTTTGAAACTTACTGTGCGTAATAATTTGGAACAGTGCACTCTTAAGTTTTTTTATGTTTAAAAAAAAAAAATACTGTTATCATTAGGAGGTTTGTTCAATAAAATGTGAATTGTACTCTTAATAGTTGATAACATGAGAATTATGCTGACTGTTATTTACATCAATTATTTAGGTGAATGAGAAAAATATCATTTGCATAATAATTTGGAACACGGTGTATAAACTTATTTTTTTTCTTCCCCTAGGCTATATGCATTTTTATTTTTTTTTTTTTTTATTTGGGGTGCCCTCCCCTGGTGGGGGAGGGGGGAAGTTGTTTTGAACTACTTGCTTACTACTCAGGAATTTGTGCTAAAGGAGGAGTTATAACCACTATATGCCATGATTGTTGAATGAAATCTTGTGTCCCTCAGTGGATTCTGAAATGGATTTTATGGTAATTGCATAAATCTCATTATTTCAGTATTCCTGATTAAATTGCAACTGCAATTTTTTTTTTTTTTTTATTTTATTTTTTTTGTAGGACTTTATTTCCATATTTTATTTATAATTTTTTTTTTTCTTACAGGCCTTTACAGAACTTCAGGCCAAGGTGATTGATACGCAGCAAAAGGTAAAATTTGCAGATCTCCAGATAGAGCAGCTGACAAGATCAAAGAAGCACGCCCAACTTACCAGTATAGAAATTAAGAGCTTGCCAGATGCAACACTGATGTATGAAGGTGTTGGAAGGATGTAAGTAAAATATAATTGTAATAGTTTATGGAAGTGTAGTGATTTTCGAGCACAATTCTAGCCTAAGTTTGTGAGTGAGTGAGTGTGTGTGCATGCGCATATACACACCTGCCACTTTATTAGGTACATCTATTCAATTGCTTGGTAACACAAATTGCTTATCAGCCAATCACATGACAGCAACTTAATGCATTTAGGCATGTAGACATTCCCTTTCTTCCCCATCAGAATGGGGAAGAAAGGGAATTTAAGTGACTTTGAGTGTGGTATGGCTGTTGGTGCCAAACTGGTTGGTCTGACTAATTCCAAAACTGCTGATCTACTGGGATTTTCACGCACAACTGTCTGTGGGTTTTACAGAGAATGGTCCAAAAAAGAGAAAATATCCAGTGAGTGGCAGTTATGTGGATGAAAATTCCTTGAGGTCAGAAGAGGATGGGCAGATAGGTTGCTGCAACATTCAGTTAGTAGGTTCAGAATTTGGCATAAACATGAGAGCATTGATCCACCCTTCTTTGTATCAACGGTTCAGGCTGGTGGTGGTGTAATGTTGGGGGGGGGGGGGAGATTTTCTTGGCACTAGCAAGGTGTAACTAATAAAGTGGTGTGTGTGTGTCATAAAGTACACCCCAACAGATTTGTCACAAAACCTTTCCTTTTGTTTCAGATTCAACATTTTCTATGGGGCACTCCCATAAATGCGGGCTATTGATTGCAAACAAGATTTGTTAATTTGCACACACAAAGTATTTTCCCTAACAAATAATTTCAAGACCATGTTGCAAAAACAGATACACCGCATTAAAAGTCTTAGCAAAGCTAAATTTTAGATAAAATCCTAATTAACAAGCATTTTAACTACAGTTGAGTCTGATAATTTATTAACCACTTGCCTACCGGGCACTTATACCCCCTTCTTTACTAGGCCAATTTTCAGTTTTCAGCGCTGTCGCACTGTCATGCAAGATTGTACCCATGTGAAATTTTTATCATTTTTTTTTCTCACAAATAGAGCTTTCTTTAGGTGGTATTTAATCGCCACTGGGCACTTTACTTTTTGCACTATAAACAAATAAAATTGAAAAAAATTTGACAAAAAATGTTTTCTATTATAAAATTTTTCAAACAGGTAATTTTTCTCCTTCACTGATGTGCGTTGATGAGGCGGCACTGATAGGCGGCACTGAAGGGCACGGATAGGCAGCACTAATGAGGTGGTACGGATAGGCGGCACTGATAGGCAGCAGCACTAATGAGGTGTCACGGATAGACGGCACTGATAGGCCACACTGATGATGGGTACTGATAGCACTGATAGGGGGCACTGACTGGCGGCACCGCTGGGCACTGACTGGCACAACCGCTGGGCACTGACTGGTGCCACTGACTGGCAGCACTGGTGGGCACAGGCGGGTGGCACTGGTGGGCACAGGTGGGTGGCACTTCTGGGCACACTTGTGTGACACTGCTGGGTGGCACAGATGGGTGCACTGCTGGGCACAGGTGGATGCACTGCTGGGCACAGGTGGGCAGAGCTAGTGGGCGCACTGCTGGGCACAGGTGGGCGGAACTTGTGGGTGGCACTGCTGGGCACCGATCATCAGTGCCCTGATGATCGGTGCCGATCCCTGCTCTAACAACTGCCGGTTCTCGGCAGTACTTTCCTCACGATCTGACAGCGTGAGGAAAGTGCAGCCGAGAACCAGCAATTGCATTTCCTGGTGATCAGCGTGTCATTGGACATGGCTGATCACGTGGTAAAAGGCCGCTGTGACTGGCCTTTTACCACATCATGTGATCAGCTGTGTCCGTAGGACATATCGATCACGGAGATCGCTGGGTGTGCGCCCCCAGGGGCGCACAGGAGAGCGCGTTCTGGGAGGACGTCATATGACGCCCACCCAGAACTGGCCGGCCGCAGTGCAGCCGTCATTCAGCTATCTGCGGTCGGCAAGTAGTTAAACAGGTGTCCAGCAGACAGTTGATTATAAAAGAGCATTACTTAACAAATAAAACCCCTTCCCATTTCATGCTGTCAGCAATGGCACCACATGGAAGAGAAATGTCACAAGGCCAGAGAAAGAGAATAATTTTTTTATACAAGAAAAGTGAAGGCTACAAGATCAGCAAAGCTGTACTTATCATTCAGAATTCTGTAGCAAAAGTGATACAAAAATTACCAAAGATGGAGCAGCAACCATCTCACAAAGACGTCCAGGCCATCCACGAAGGTTAACACCTCGACCGGAGCATCTTCTGATGAGAAGGATTGAAGAAAATCGCCATGCAAGTTCACTGCAGTTAGCTAAAGCAGTAGCAAGCCAATTGTGTCTCGCCTTTTTTTTTTTTTTTTTTTTTTTTTTTACAGGGAGTAATGCGTAATGCTGCTCATGTCAGGTTACCTTTGTGTCCTTGGGACCTGAACTTGGTTTTGGAGGTTTTGCAAAAACCACCGTTTGAACCTATTAGAGATTCCACAGGTCCTGTTGACTTGTAAGGTTTTGTTTCTAGTGGCAATCACTTTTGCAAGAAGGGTGTCGGAGCCTAAGGTAGTGTTGCGACCTCAACCAACCCTTTTTTTTTTTTTTTTTTTTTTTTTTATTAACCATAGGTGGTTTCTAGTTTTCATCTCAATCAGGACATCGTTCTGCCTCTATTCTTTCCTAGGCCTCAGTCAGCAGGAGAAAGATCTCTGCATACTTTGAATGTGGTACATGCAGTAAGGGTCTTCTTGAAGGTGATGGCACAGGTCAAGAGGTCAGATGCTCTGTTCATGCTGCCAGAAGGGCCTAGGAAGTGGCAGGTGGCATCCAAGGTGACTATTTCACATTGGATCCGCCAATTGATTATTCAAGTCTATGGTTTGAAAGGTAAGGTCCCACCCTTTCGGGTGAAGGCACACACCAGGAGTATGGGGGCATCTTGGGCAATCCGCAATCAGGCTCTGTGTCCCGTGATGTATGCTAAAGAAAACTGGATTTTTTTCTTTCTGGAATTTCATTGCGTGCTACAAAAACTGAAGTACTGTAGGAGGGGTTATATAGAGGAGAACTTTCTTTCTGGTCGGCCAGTGTTCATTCACCTATAGGTGGCATAAAACCCACATAGTCATGAGTAGCCTGCTCTGTGTTCCGTGATGTAATCCAAGAAATGGATTTACAGGTAAGTATGTAGAAAAAATCCAGATAGAAATATATATAGATGCACACAATCTTGCAAGATCCTTATGTCACATTCCTTGGGATCTGGATATTATTTTGAATTGTGATCATTAACAATTATACATTCCACATTGTGCTCCATATAACAAAATTTGCACTATATATATATATATATATATATATATATATATATATATATATATATATATAATCTCATTTTCTGCTGACATTTGCATGATATTACTCCTATTCTCAGCGCTGCACCTTTATTATTTCTATAGTATAAAATCAAGCACCTAAGCATGCAGACTGCTTCTATAAACATTTGTGAAAGAATGGGTCACTCTCAGGAGCTTGGTGAATTCAAGCGTGGTACCGTGATAGATTGCCACCTGTGCAATAAGTCTATCCCTGAAATTTTCTTGTTACTAAAAATTTCACGATCAACAGTTAGTGGTATTATAACAAAGTGGAAGGAACTGGGAACAGCAACTCAGCCACGAAGTGGTAGGCCACGTAAAATGGCAGAGCTGGGTCAGCGCATGCTGATGTGCACAGTGTGCAGAAGTCCCCAACTGTCCGCAGAGTCAATAGCTAAAGACCTCCAACCTTCGTGTGGTCTTCAGATTAGCACAAGAACATTGCGTAGAGAGCTTCATGAAATGGGTTTCCATGGCCGAGCAGCTGCATCCAAGCCTTACATCACAAAGTTAAATGCAAAACATCGGATGCAGTGGTGCAAAGCAGTGGAAACGTGTTCTCTGGAGTGACGAATCACGCTTCTCGGTCTGGCAATCCAATGGATGTGTCTGGGTTTGGCGGTTCTGGGGGGGATTATGGTGTGAGGCTGTTTTTCAGGGGTTGGGCTTGGCCCCTTAGTTCTAGTGAAGAAACTTTTAAGGCGTCAGCATACCAAGACATTTTGGACAATTTCATGCTCCCAACTTTGTGGGAAGAGTTTGGGGATGGCCCCTTCCTGTTCCAACATGACTGCACAAAGCAAGATCCATAAAGACATGGATGAGTGAGTTTGGGGTGTAGGAACCTGACTGTCCTGCACAGAGTCCAGGCTTCAACCTGATAGAACACCTTTGGGATGAATTGGAGCAGAGACTGCGAGCCAGGCCTTCTTGCCTGACCTCACAGATGTACTTCTGGAAGGATGGTCAGCATGACCATTTTATGATGGGTCAGTGATGGTCTGGGGAGGTATATCCATAGAGGGATGCACAAACCTCTATAGGCTAGACAATGGCACCTTGATTGCCATTCGGTATCAGGATGGAATCCTTGGACCCATTGCCGGCTCCTTCGCTGGTGCAGTGGGTACTGGGTTCCTCCTGGTGCACTACAATGCCTGGTCTCATGTGGTAAGAGTGTGCAGGCAGTTCCTGGAGGATGAAAGAATTGATACCATTGAATGGCCCCTACATTCGCCTGGCCTAAATCCAATAGAACACCTCTGGGATATCAGGTTTTGGCTGATCTGATTCCGCCAGGTTGCGCCCCAAATTGTCCAGGAGCTAGGTGACAGTGATGCCCTGGTCCAGATCTGGAAGGAAATACCCCAGGACACCATCCGTTGTCTGATTAGGAACATGTCCTGACGTTGTCAGGCATGCATACAAGCACGTGGGGGGCCATACAAACTACTGAGTACCATTTTGAGTTGCTGCAATGAAATTTCAGCAAAATGGACTAGGCTGCTGCATCATTTTTCACTTTGTTTTTCGGTGTGTCTTTGAATTCAGTCTTCTGTAGGTTGATCCTTTTTTTTTCATTTCCCTCAAACGATAGGGCATCCTTTATGTTCTTAACACATTACCCAGTCCATATCAGTATAGATATCCAGCATGATATTTTCCCCCATTGAGATCTGATGTGCTTTCAAAGTGTTCCTTTAATTTTGTTTGAGCGGTGTATATTGATATATAATTTTAAGGGTTTTTTTGGGTTTTTTTTATCCTAAACCCCAGTCTGTGAGGGCCGCCTTTTTCCAGTTGAGTTGGATGTGTGCAAATTAACCTTTAGAGATAATCTAGTTTGGATACAAGTTAGAATTGTCTCTTTCCCTCCCGGTAGTATTCTCTGTGATCGCTCTTTTTCAAGAATGCAAGAAAGCATCCATTATAACAGAACCTCTGACAGAGCTATTGGAAAACACAATTACAAAAGTTTCAAGAAGAATATGGTTTCTACTTCTGTATTCCTGGGAATAATACAGAAATAATGGTTAATCTGAGATCTGATAATTTAACACATTTTGTCTGACACAGGTAATTAGAAAAGGAAAGCATTTTTAAATTCCGAAATCTGCTCTCACTGTCTAATGGCAGTAGATATGTATCTGCATGTGTCCTTTAAACAAGGAATATAAAAAATTCCACAAGTCCGCCAGTCAAGAAATTAAAGGTATTCCTAATCTTCAATTGGGGTGTATCAGTACAAAATCTCCATCATACTACAGTTGGAAAACATATTTTTTTATGTTAACACCTTGCAACTAAGTCATTTAAGATAATCTCTGAATTTAGAAAACTGCATCTTGATATTCTGACAGAAGATGCTGTTTTAGAGGTATATAGTGGATTTGACCATCCAGAACACATTGCCAGAGAAGAAAATCACAAAACTGATCTTGTACTTGATAGAAGCCATCTCACCAGTCACCGCTGCTCATTCTCTTTGTGCACACCCTCCCCCCATAGTCTTCAGCAGGCAGCCTGTAGAGGGTGGGGGTGCAGGGTTCCTCTGCTTATCACTGTGCTGTACATAGTCTGTGCAGTAATGTCAGTGGTCACTGATTACTTTTTACACGGTAATATCTAGGTTTGGAGAAAAACAAAATTGAATACTGGTGAAGCACTTCCAATATGACATAACAAATCAAATACAGTATTCCCCAAAATTTGCAGGGGGTTACCTTCCAACAACACCTGTGAATTTTGGATGTGGTAAAAAAAAAAAAAGTAAAATGTATGGGTACTCACCAATAATGAAAGCAGGGGATTTTACAGCTCCTCGGGCGGGACGTTGCTGTCGTTTCTTCATGGTGGTGAGGACGGTTTTATATTTCTGAATGGCGGCATCAATGCCATTATTAACTTTGAGAGCCCGAACCATATGGGGATCCCATGCTTCAATCATCCCTTGTAACTCCTTCTTCTGTTTTCATTGTCTGGGACAGATGTTCAAATGTTAGGCCCTGCTTATCCTCCTCTTGCTCTAGATCTGTCTCTTCCCTCTCCTCTTCACTGGCAGACTTCGTTAACTCCAACAAATCCCCATCCATCAGGGGTTCAGAGTGCGCATCAACGAGGTTGTTGACCTCATCTTGAGTGATGTCTTCAAAACCTTCGCTACCAAAATATCTTTGCCAGTCTCACAGCCTTGTCACAGCTTTATTCTTCAGGTGAGAAGCCCTTGTAGTCATGGACACACTCCGGTCACAGCTTCTTTCAGCATTCATAGAGGGTTTCCTTTTTCATCTCCTTAAGAGCAGTTTGGATGACTGAAAGGCACGTTACGATAGTAAAGTTACGCCTAACCCTTTAATGTAAAGTTCTCATTCGTGTCCATTGCATTCACAAGGTGTTGGAGAGAATTACGGTTATAAAGAGCCTTAAAGGCACGGATCACGCCTTGGTCCATAGGTTGGATGAAGGAGGTGATGTTGGCAGGCAGGAATGCAATCTGTACTCCCTCGTAATACAGATCCAAATTGTGGCTGCCAGCATTATCCATAATGAGCAACACCTTGAAGTCCATGCCCAAGTTGTGGAGGTATTCCTTGGTTTGCGGGATGAAATATTGGTGAAACCAGTTTGAAGCTAGGAGTTTGGTAATCCAGGCCTTAGGGTTGTGCATTCAGTAGGCAGCAGGTTTTTATTTTTGTTTTTGAGGGCCCTAGGGTTCGCTGACTTGTAGATGAGGCCTGGTTTCATCATGTAACCAGCAGCATTGCCGCAGATAATGAGTGTCACTCTGTCCTTTTGTGCCTTAAACCTTGGAGCTTTAGCTTCATCCTTCATTATGTAAGTTCTGGACGGCATCTTCTTCTAGAACAAGCCAGTCTCATTCATGTTGAAAACTTGTTCAGGCTTGTATTTATTATCCGTTATGATGTGCCTGAAGGCCTCGGGGGTACTTCTGTGCGGCGACTTTGTTGGCAGATGCTGCCTCACCATGTAGAGAAGTACTTTTAATATTGAATCGTTTCTGAAAATGATCAAACCATCCCTTACTGGCTTGAAAATCTTCAGGCTCCGGTACTGTTGATGGTCCTGGTTGTGGTTCTTCTGCATTGTCTCCTGTAGCGAACTGCTGGTACAATTTTCCGTGCTTTCTCATGGATGAGGTTACCATCCAAAGGCATGTTTTTCTTCCGGCAGTCAGTGATCCACAATGCCAAGGCAGATTCCATCCTGACAATATTCTTATTTCTTACAGTTGTTACCTTTTTGGCGATATCACAGAAACTTACTGCTACAGTGCTCCTGATCTCTGCCTCGTTCTTCTTTATGTAGCATATGGTGCTTTCGTTGATGTCATAATGACGCACTACTGCGGCATAACTTATTCACAAAGCAAATCTAGTAGTTTAGCCTTCTCTTGAAGTGTTTTAAACTTCTGGCGCCTGGGTTTATTGCCAGAAGCCTTAGAAGGTGCAGATCGTTTGGGTGGCATTTTAGGTCTATTGTTTTCACACCGCAAAACACTCATGATAGCTACCACGTGGTAAGCGGGGAAAAACCCATGAACGACTGAGACCTCGAATATTGAACCGCGAATTCGCAGGGGTATACTTTTTCATATAATCTCATATCATAACCCTTTATCATAAACCGATCCCCCTAGTATTCAGTATTCTTTTGTGAATGTGCAAAAAAAAAAAAAACTATAAATGTCCTTTTTCATACCCTGTATAAGTAAACCTCTGTTTACATCATTTTCGCTTGTTGTTCGAATACAGCATCTTCCATACAATTCCTCTTTATTCGAATTAATTGCTCTCTTGATATGGTAAACAGCCATGATGGTGACCGCTTTCTTTAGATATATAGCCATTTCTATCACATGTCTTAACCTCCCTGGTGGTGTGATTATTTCAGATTTTTGGTGCTGAAAGTGGTACCATTATTTTGCATGGAAATTTGGCATTTTAATTTGTAGGCCTGTAATTTTTAGGAATAACTCACTGAAATCTGTCTGAACAAGAGTCTAGTAAACATCCCGGGTAGGATAAAACTTGAAACACGAAATCTTAAATGTATAATTTAATAAATAATCATAAAAAATAATATAATAAATTTAATTCAATAATATAATCAAACCAAAAACACTGAAATTTTAAATATAGCGCCAAGTTCACACATCACTGAGCAAAGTCGCAAAATCGTTTTTGTCTGACGAATTTCCCCACGAATCATCACTCAATTCTACAAGTGGTTCTGATTTACTATCGCTGTTCTCTAGCTGGTCTAATACCACTTTTGACCTAAAGTGACACTTTTTAGACACCATGGACGTTTCTCAGTTTCCAGGCAGAACAATAAAAATGCAGGCAGGGCACAGGACAAAGCACTAGGGACAAAATGTATGTGAAATGGTTTGATACAGTAATGTTTTACTATGTGATTTTAGTGAATTGTCATTTTCAAATTTCCCCGGGACGTCCCGACGCTCGCAGAGGACGGAACCCAGATGACCGATGCTGGCATCCGCCGGATTACATTGCCGGGGACACTGCAGGAGGGACATCGTGGGATCAAAGTAAGTGATCGAGGGATCCCGGAGCAGCGCCGCATGGTAAGCCCGAGTGTAGCTCGGGGTTACCACTTGGTACTGAAACTTTACCCCGAGCTACACTCGGGAATACCGCCAGGGAGGCTACAGAAAGTTCTTGTAGTAAAATGGGCATTATATCTGGATGCATTTAAGTAGCGCTTGAATATAAACATTAAAAATATAATTCTGTTCTGGAAGATAGAAAATAGACAGATTGAGAAATAGAATGACCATTTTACTACAAGAACTTTTTTTTAAGACGTGATAGAAATGGCTATATACAGTTGTGTTCAAAATAATAGCAGTCAGACATCACTAACTTGATCAATCACTGTTTTTGGTAGAAATTATATTTCTACATGGCAAATAATTTGCTAGCAAGTGTAGTAGAGTAATAGAAATCCAACAGACCCGACAGTCATGACATGCATGCTGCTGATTCTGTGTAATTGAATAACTAATTGAAAGGGGCATGTTCAAAATAATAGCAGTGTGGAGTTCTATTAGTGAGGTCATTCATTCTTTGAAAAACAGGTGGCAATTGTTGCCCTTATTTAAGTAAGGAAGGCAGCAAATGTTGTACTTGCTGGTTACAGTGCATTTCTCTCTGAAATTCTGAGGAAAATGGGTCGCTTTAAATGCTTTAAAATGGCAACCAAAACCTGAAAGACGTGGAAGAAAGCGACAAACCACCATTCGAATGGATAGAAGAATAGCCAAAATGGCAAGGACTTGGCCAAGAATCAGCTCCAGGAAGATCAAAGAAGGTCTAAAGTTACCTGTGAGTACTGTTACAATTAGACGCCTATGTGAAGCCAAGCTATCTGCAAGAAGCCCCCGCAAAGTCCCACTGTTGAAAAAAAGACCTGTGCTGAAGAAGTTACAATTTGCCAAAGAGCACATTGACTGGCCTAAAGAGAAATGGCGCAACATTTTGTGGACTGATGAAAGTAAGATTGTTCTTTTTGAGTCTAGTGGCCGGAGACAGTTTGTCAGACGACCCCCAAACACTGAATTCAAGCCACAGTACACTGTGAAGACAGTGAAGCATAGTTGCGCAAGCATCATGATAGGGGGATGTTTCTCATACTACGGTGTTGGGCCTATTTATTGCATACCAGGGATCATGGATCAGTTTGAATACATCAGAATACTTGAAGAGGTCATGCTGCCTTATGCAGAAGAGGAAATGGCCTTGAAATGGGTGTTCCAACAAGACAACGACCCCAAACACACCAGTAAACGTGCAACATCTTGGTTCCAGACCAACAAGATTGATGTCATGGAGTGGCCAGCCCAATCCCCGGATCTTAATCTAATAGAAAACTTGTGGGGTGACATAAATGCAGAGAAGAACTGTGGAATGTAGTCCAATCATCCTGGGCTGGAATACCTGTTCACAGGTGCCAGAAGTTGGTTGACTCCATGCAACACAGATGTACAGCAGTTCTCAGAAACAGTGGTTATACAACTAAATATTAATTGCGTCAAAGGAAAGCAAAATCTTCAAACATTTTTCAGTTTATATAGTGAATGTTTGAGTTTGTAAAGAAGAATACAAACACTGCTATTTTTTTGAATAGTCTAATCACTTTTCTTCAATTTTTTTAGAGGAACAACACAAATTTGATATATTTTTCTTCGTGTTTTGATTTGGAATAGAATTGTGTAGTATTCCCAATGCATTTTTGTGTATGGAAATAAAAGCTATTAGAAGGATTTTTAACTTTATTCATTTTTTTCAACACTATTATTTAGCACACAACTGTAACTAAAGAATGTAGAATTCTTACAAGAAATTAAGAACATTAAAAAAGGTTGAGAAACACTGTTTCAAAGCACTTTAAATTGAGACGCAATTGCAACCCTAGCCAAATACAGTTAGGTCCATATACAGTGGATATAACAAAGTCTACACACCCCTGTTAAAATGTCAGGTTTCTGTAATGTAAAAAATTAGACAAAGATAAATAATTTCAGAACTTTTTCCACCTTTTTTAATATGACCTATAAACTGTACAACTCAGTTGAACAACAAACTGAAATCTTTTAGGTGGAGGGAAGTAAAAATAAAAAACTAAACTAACATGGTTGCATAAGTGTGCATACCCTTAAACTAATCCTTTGTTGAAGCACCTTTTGATGTGATTCCAGCACTCAGGTGTCCTTTTATGACACAGAGAATAGCTGCGTTTCAACGAATCTCAGCTATTCTCTGGTCATTCACAGTTTATAACACTCAGGAGATCATGTCAGCCCTTCTCTGGAGATCTGTGTTCTCCCTCCAGATTCTCCAGCCCAGAGCTGGAGAATCAGAGGGACCGAAAACTAAGCAGAGATAGTTTACCTCTGTTTAGTAAACTGATCTTTTACTATAATCTCGAGAGATTATAGTAAAATGAGCCGTTTTTCAGAGTTTGTAGACCGTTTTCCAGCGTTTGGAGACCGTTCTCCCTTAGTTCGGAGAACTGCTTCATAAACTGCATTCACCGGAGAACTGTGTTCTCCGAGAATGCCGGAGAACTGAGCAGCGATCTATTACCGCTGGTTCACAAAGTCTTTTTGGCTACTGTATGTCTATCAGCATGGCACATCTTGACTTGGCAATATTTGCCCACTCTTCCTTGCAAAAACATTCCAAATCCGGCAGATTGCGAGGGCATCTCCTGTGCACAGCCCTCTTCAGATCACCTCACAGATTTTCCATCGGATTCAGATCTGGGCTCTGGTTGGGCCATTTCAAAACTTTAATCTTCTTCCGGTGAAGCCACTGCTTTGCTGATTTGGATGTATGCTTTTGGTCGTTGTCATGATGAAAGATGAAGTTCCTCTTCATGTTCAGCTTTCTAGCAGAAGCCTGAAGGTTTTGTGCCAATATTGACTGGCATTTGGAACTGTTCATAATTCTTTCTACCTTGACTTAAGGCCCCAGTTCCAGCTGAAGAAAAACCGCCCCAAAGCATGATGCTGTCACCACCATGCTTCACTGTGGGTATGGTGTTCTTTTGGTGATGTGCAGTGTTGTTTTTGCGCCAAACCTATCTTTTGGAATTATGGCCAAAAAGTTCAATATTCGTTTCATCAGACCATAACACATTTTCCCACATGCTTTTGGGAGACTTCAGATGGTTTCTGCAAAATGTAGCCGGGCTTGGATGTTTTTCTTCATAAGAAAAGGTTTCCGTCTTGCCTCTCTACCCCATAGACCAGACATATGAAGAATACGGGAAATTGTTGTCGCATGTACCACACAGACACTACTTGCCAGATATTCCTGCAGCTCCTTTAATGTTGCTGTAGGCCTCTTGGCAGCCTCCCAGGCCAATTTTCTTCTCGTCTTTTCAGCAAGTTTGGAGGGATGTCCAGTTCCTGGTAATGTCACTGTTGCACTATATTTTCTTCACTTGATGATGACAGTCTTCACTGTGTTCCATGGTATATCGAATGCCTTGGAAATTCTTTTGTACCCTTCTCCTGACTGATGCCTTTCAACAATGAGATCCCTCTGACACTTTGGAAGCTCTCTGCGGACCATGGCTTTTGCTTCAGGATGCGACTAAGAAATTGTCAGGAAAAACATACTAGAACAGCTGAACTTTATTTGGGGTTAATCAGAGGCACTTTAAATGATGGCAGGTGTGTACTGACTCCTATTTAACGTGATTCTGACTGTGATTGGTTAATTCTGAAAACTGCTATATCCCCAGTTATAAGAGGCTGTGCACACTTATGCAACAACATTATTTTGGTTTGTTTACCCCCCCCCCCCTCCAAAAAAAAAAAAAAATTTCAGTTTGTTATAGGCTACATTAAAGGTGGAAAACGTTCTGAAATGATTTATCCTTTATCACGTTTTTACATCACAGAAATCTGGCATTTTAACAGGGGTGTGTAGACTTTTTATGTCCACTGTACATTTGGACACAGGCACGATTTCTGTACTTTGGCTCAGTATGCCACCAGAATAAATTTTAAAACCAAACAATCCAAATGAATTTTGAAGTGCAGACTTTCAGTTTTAATTCAAGGGGCTGAACATAAATATCAAGTACAAATTGTAGGAACCGCAGCTATTTTTATACACAGTCCCTCCATTTTCAGGGTCTCAAATGTAATTGGACAAATATAATCAGAAATAAAATGTTCTAACTGCAGCTGTCTTCAGTTCTTTGTTGTGGGTCTTTCTGCCTTTTTAGTATTGCTTTTAGCAAGGGAAATGCATGCTCAATTGGGTTGAGATCAGGTGATTGACTCTGCAGAATATTGCAGAATATTTCACTTCTTTTCCGTCAAAAGTTCCTGGGTTGCTTTTGCTGTGTGTTTTGGATCATTGTCCATCTGTACTGTGAAGCTCCGTCCAATCAACTTTGCTGCATTTGGCTGAATCTGGGCTGACAGTATATCTCTATACACTGCGGAATTCATCCAGCTGCTTCTGTCACATCATCATTAACCACTTGCCTACCAGGCACTTATACCCCCTTCCTTACCAGGCCAATTTTCAGCTTTCAGCGCTGCCGCACTTTGATTGACAATTGCGCGGTCATGCAACATTGTACCCATATGAAATTTTGATCATTTTTTTCTCACAAATAGAACTTTCTTTTGGTGGTATTTAATCGCCACTGGGCGCTTTACTTTTTGCGCTATAAATTAAAAAAAGTGCAAAAAATTTGAAAAAAAAAAAAAAGTTTATTTGTTTCTTTTATAAAATTTTTCAAACAGGTATTTTTTCTCCTTCACTGATTTGCGTTGATGAGGCGGCACTGATGGGCACTGATAGGCGGCACTGATAGGCACTGATAGGCGGCACTGATGGGCACTGATAGGCAGCACTAAAGGGCACTGATAGGCAGTACTAATGAGGTGGCACGGATAGGCGGCACTGATAGACAGCACTAATTAGGGGTCACGGATAGGCGGCACTGATATGCAGCACTGATAGGCGGCACTGATAGGTGACACTGATGATGGGTACTGATAGACGGCACTGACTGGCATCACTTCTGGGCACTGACTGGCGGCACTGACTGGCACAACCCCTGGGCACTGACTGGCAGCACTGGTGGGTGGCACTGGTGGGTGGCACTGGTGGACAGCACTGGTGGGCACAGGTGGGTGGCGCTGGTGGGCACAGGTGGGTGGGCACAGCTGGGTGGCACTGCTGGGCACATGTAGGTGGCACTGCTGGGCACAGGTAGGTGGCACTGCAGAGTGGCACAGGTGGGGGCACTGCTGGGCACAGGTGGGGGCACTGCTGGGCACAGGTGGGGGCACTGCTGGGAATGGGTGGGCGGGGCTAGTGGGCGCACAGCTGATCGGAACTTGCGGGGGTCACTGCTGGGCACCGATCATCAGGGCACTGATCATCAGTGCCCTGATGATCGGTGCCGATCCCCGCTCTGACAACTGCCGGTTCTCGGCAGTACTTTCCTCACGATCTGACAGCATGAGGAAAGTGCAGCCGAGAACCGGCACTTGCATTTTCCTGTGATCAGCGTGTCATTGGACACCGCTGATCACGTGGTAAAAGGCCGGTGGGATCGGCCTTTCACCACATCTCGTGATCAGCTGTGTCCGTAGGACACAGCGATCACGGAGATCGCCGGGTGCGCGCCCCCTGGGGCGCGCAGGAGAGCGCGTTCTGGGAGGACGTCATATGACGTCCACTCAGAACTGGCCGGCCGCGGTGAAGCCGTCATTCGGCTATGCGCGGTCGGCAAGTGGTTAAACACCAATGACCCAGTGCCACTGTCATCATACTGCCTCTACCATGTTTTACAGATTATGTTGTGTGCTTTGGATGATGAGCTGTTCCAAGCCTTCTACACACCTTTTTTTTTTTTTTTTTTTTTTTTTTCCCCGTCATTCTGGTGCAGATTAATCTTCGTTTCATCCGTCCAAAGACTTATTTTCCAGAACTGGTTTGGCTTTTTTATATTGTTTTTTGGCAAAGTCTAATCTGGCTTTTCTATTCTTCAGCCTTATGAATGGTTTGCACCTTGTGGTGAACACTCTGTATTTGCTCTCCTGAAGTCTTCTCTTTATTGTAGACTTTGACAATGATACGCCCACCTCCTGGAGAGTGTCATTCACTTGTCTGGATGTTGTGAATGGGTTTTTCTTTACCATAGAGAGGATCCTGTGATCATCCACCACTGTTGTCTTCCGTGGACATCCATGTCTTATGTTGCTGAGCTCACCATTGCGTTCTTTCCTCAGAATTTACCAGACTGTTGATTTGGCCACTCCTAATGTTGCTGCTATCTCTGTGATGGATTTGTTTAGTTTTTGAAACCTTACAATGGCCTGTTTCACTTGCATGGACAACTCCTTATTTATTTATTTCAGGTACTTCTATAGTGCTGTCAATTTACGTAGCGCTTTACATACAACTCCTTTTGAACGCATGATGGAGGTTCACAGCAATAGCTTCCAAATGCAAATACCATACTTAGAATCGACTCAAGACCTTTTACCTGCTTAATTGATGAAGAAATAATGGAGTAGCCCACACCTGGCCATGAAACCTCATTTGATTCTATTGTCCAATGCCCAATTACTTTTGGTCCCTTGAGAAAGGGGGATGGCTACTCTTAAGAGCTGTAATTCTTAAACCCTTCCTCCAATTTGGATGTGCATACCCTCAAATTAAACCTGAGTGTGCACTTTCAGCCGATATCCGTTATACAACTAAAGCTTGATTATGTTTTGATAAATTACCCCCCCCCCTTCCTGTTGCCTTCCACAGTCCGACAGAGGAATCTGAGAATGCAGCTGGCAGTTCTGCTGGCTCACCATAGAGCTGATCAGAGACCAGAATGGCTCCAATCATCTCTATAGTCTTACACCGGAAGCTACGAGAATTTCATCATTTCAGTTTCACAGGATCTAAACAGCGCCATTTGTAAATTGAGAAAGCATCTGATCACACCAATCTTGGTGAAATTAGATAATTTAAGGGCAGAGGGGATATCTAGAGTCTAATGGACCCCAGATTTCTCAAAATAGAATCTATGACAATGCCCATTGAAGTTATAGGGGATATTTGCATTCCCTGTGATAGTGTTAAAAATTATTAAAAAGAAAAGTAAGGGACAGTGTAAAAATAACTAAAAAAAAAACCAAAAAAAAACCAGCACCCTTGCCTTCCTGACCCCATGCCGGTATGTAAACAGCAGTTGCACCATGCATGTGAGGTATTGCCGCAAACGTCCGTTCGAGGGCAGTCATTCTAGCACTAGCCTTCCTGCGTAAATATAAATTGGTGACCTGTAAAGGCTTTTAAAGTGTCGCCTATTGATATCTATTTGGTGTCTATTTACTCAGCGTACCATCTTTTATACCGTATCAAGCAATTGGGCAATATATTGTGTTTTTGTGCATTAAAATTCTAAAACGTGTCTGTCACGGATCCCCCACATGGCACGCCCACAACGACTAGCTAACCAAGGCGCGCACGTGCAGCAGTGACTGGGTACGAGGGAATAAAGGGGACTTAGCTTGGAATATATAAAACCGTATATAAGATCAGCCGTGATACCTTTTCACAGCCCGCACTACCTTTGGCCACCACCAGACTCCACTCCAATCCAGCTGGTCGACCACACACTGGCAGATACAAATCTTATATACAA